>NC_090068.1:7572997-7627212 GCF_038355195.1 Osmerus mordax
CCATGTCTCATTGTAACATGCTGTGGGCCAGTACTAGATAAAGGTACATTCCACCCAACTTGACCCTCTGACCTCTGTTTTCCCCCCAGCGACCGGAATGCCCGCGCCTGTACACCCCCCCCTTCATCCTGGCGCCGGTCAAGGACAAGCAGGCAGAGCTTGGGGAGACGTTCGGCGAGGCGGCCCAGAAGTACAACGTGCTCTTCGTGGGCTACTGCCTGTCACATGACCAGCGCTGGCTCCTGGCCACCTGCACGGACCTGTACGGCGAGCTGCTGGAGACCTGCATCATCAGCATCGACGTGCCCAACAGGTGGGTCTGCCCCCCCTCCTCCTCACCCACCCCCCCTCCTCCTCACCCTTTCGTCTCCAGTCTGCCGGAATGTGTCTAATGGCAGACTCGAGCGGCTCGCAGTTTTGATCAAACGCTGGGTTTGTTGTGACTTGAGCGGGGGACATGCAGGTAACCATGACGATAGACAAAACAGTAGTAAACACCGAGAGATAAGTGGTTCGTTGTTCCTCCTACATGTATGGCATTCGAGCTTGAGCTCGTCACAGATGCTCAATCGCTGTTGTTTAGTGTGTGACCATGTGTGTGTGTGTGTGTTCTTCTCACCCAGGGCGCGGAGGAAAAAAGGCTCCGCACGGCGACTGGGCTTGCAGAAGCTGTGGGATTGGTGCTTAGGGCTGGTGCAGATGACATCGGTGCCGTGGAGGGTGGTGATAGGCCGACTGGGCCGAATGGGACATGGGGAGTTGAAAGGTAAAGGCGTGAATTCACCCAGGCGGTTTTACACCGACCGCGATTTATCATTCGTTGTGTTGGAGATGCTGTTGGACACGAAAACACTGACGTCACTGTTCCTTGCGCGTTCCGTGTTCCAGACTGGAGTATTCTGCTGAGCAGGAGGAACCTGCAGTCCCTCAGCCGCCGCCTCAAAGAGATGTGTCGCATGTGCGGCATCTCCGCCTCCGACACTCCCAGCATCCTCAGCGCATGTCTGGTCGCCATGGAGCCCCAGGGCTCCTTTGTCATCATGCCAGGTAGTTTGTCTTCCTTTGAGTGTGCGCGCGAGTGCGCGTGTCGCTGCTGTAAACACACTCAAAATATCTTTCCCATCTGTACAATAATAACTTGCAGCCTCCTCCTCCTATGACGGTGCACCACAGGGAGTGCCGGTTCTGACGTGTGTGTGTGTGTGTGATGGATGGCGGTGGCTATCATAACGCATGTCCCACCTTCATCCCGCTCAGATGGATGGCTCCAGGAACCGTGTTCCTGGCGCTCATAAAGCACAGGTTCCGAGCCTCCCATCGATTTTTGTCTTGATGTGATGGAGCGCCTGATCGATGGGGGTTTATTTTGGGTGGTGACAGGGCTGGAGCTGCGTGGCGTAGGCCCCTGGGCTGGGAGGAGGCCCTGGGCTGTCAGGAGGCCCTGGGCTGGGAGGAGGTCCTGGGCTGGGAGGAGGCCCTGGGCTGGGAGGAGGCCCTGGGCTGGGAGGAGGCCCACCACTGAGGCCTCCTCCCAGCAGCCCTCTGGTCCACGGAGATCAGCCCCATCTGCCGGTCTGATCTGGAGAACCGAGTGGAGGGTTGGCCTGCCTCCCGAACACACGTTTAATACAGATTTACAGATAAAGTGTTTTATGGAGATAATGGATGGCTCCGTTTGAAAGAGGGGGGATTTACACCAGTCAGCACTCGGCGGACAATGTGAACGTTGTTCATAAGGGGACTAATGGATTGTTAGGACGTGCCAATTACAGCCGCTGACTGTGTGTGTGTGTGTGTGTGTGTGTGTGTGTGTGTGTGTGTGTGTGTGTGTGCTGAATGCACATAATGCATCGGGATGTGAATGTATGCACTGACCAGACTCTCTCTCTCTTTTTCGCCTCTCTCCCTCTGTCTTTCTTTCTCTCTCTCTGTCTCCCTCTCTTTCGCCCTCTCTCTCTCCCTCTCTTTTGCCCCCTCTCTGTCTCTCTCTCTTTCTCTCTCTGCAGACTCGGTGTCGACGGGCTCGGTGTTTGGCCGCAGCACCACCCTGAACATGCAGACGTCCCAGCTGAGCACGCCGCAGGACACGTCCTGCACCCACATCCTGGTGTTCCCCACCTCCGCCTTCGTGCAGGTGGCCAGCTCCAACTACACTACTGACACCAACATCGACATCGCCTTCAACGCCACCACGGGTGAGTCACCTCCTGCCACCCCCCCACCCCCCCCCTTCATCCTTCCCATCTGGACAGGGTAGGAGTCACATCACACCCGCAGCAGGGGAGAAGAGCCATGTCCTCACGGAAAAATCCCAAAATGAGAACAAAACTGTACAGACGTTTGGGTTTTTTTACTTAACACTTGTCACTCACGTTATAATTTTTTTTTGGGGGGGGGTCTCCAGAATCGGGGGAGGTCATGGGCATCTTCGACCTGCTGGACCAGGAGAATGACCTTGTAGACCCAGACATCATCAATATCCTGCCAGCCTCGCCCACCACCTCGCCAGTCCACTCCCCAGGCTCCCAGTACCACCACGGAGGAGACGGCAGCAAGGTACACACACACACACACAGACACACACACGGAAACCTTTAAAATCAGGAGACGCAGCAAACAGACTGAACTCAAGTCTAAAGACCCTGACACCTTCTCTTCAGTCAGAAATAAGCAAGGATTATATCTGCTGTCTGCTTCCCCCATCTAACACCCCCCCCCCCCCCTCCTGCGTTGTAGGGCCAGAGTGCAGACAGGATGGAGACCCACGAGGAGACCCCTAACATCCTGCAGCAGCCCCTGGCCCTGGGCTACTTTGTGTCCACAGCCAAAGCCGGCCCACTGCCTGACTGGTTCTGGTCAGCCTGCCCTCAAGCCCAGAACCAGTGTCCCCTTTTCCTTAAGGTACCGTGGTGTTTACCTTCTCCAGCTGACTTAACTCTGGAGGCATATTTTGTGCACGGTCAACTGTGCCTTTAACATTGTATCGGTCAAATATGGTTGGATCTGTCTTGTTTAGTCATGCGGTTATGTTTACATGATCGAAATTGCCCTGAATCTCTTTTTAAATATGGACGTATGGATGTCATTCTGTCTGTCTTGTCGGTTTGCCTGCCTGCCTGTCTATCCGTGATTGCCTGTCTGCCTGCTTGTCTGTCTATCTGTGTTTGCCTGCCTGCCTTCCTGTCTGCCTTCCTGTCTGCCTGCCTGCCTGTCTGTGTGTCTGTCCTTCCTACCTGGGCTCACATGTGAAGACTGTTCTCCACACTCCTCCATTATTGATTCACTCTCCAGCAAAGGAAAGCGTTGAATAATTAACATCCAGTGGTGGTTTAGAGGTGTGTGTGCATGCGTGTGTGTGTGTCTGCTCACGTGTGTGCTGGCAGGGCCGACCCTGACTAAAACCGGCGGTAGATACGCCGTCACAGAGATAAATGACGCTTTCCCCCCCCCCCCCTTCCGATGTATTCCCCTTAGCCAGGGTTTATTGGCTGATCACTGTTCTGGCCCCGCTGTGAGAATGTCCGGAGCTTGACAATGATCCTTCTCCTCCTCTGCCCAGGCCTCTTTGCACCTCCACGTGTCTTCAGTGCAATCAGACGAACTGCTGCACAGCAAACACTCCCACCCCCTCGACTCCAATCAGACCTCAGACGTACTCAGGTAAACACACCCACGACTCCTCAGATTGGAGGGGGGCCCCCCGGTCGGTTGCCCCCCTCGCCCCCCACCTATTCAGCTGTTTTTGAAAAGCGTGTTAACGGCCCACTTCATCTCATGGTCCGGGGGGGGGGGTCCCAGAGCCCGCGTCTCTCTCTCTCTCTGTGTGCGTGTGAGTAAACGCGCGTCCCTTTCCGCTGTCTCCCGTCTGCAGATTCGTGCTGGAGCAGTACAACGCCCTCTCCTGGCTGACGTGCGACCCGGCCACCCAGGACCGACGCTCCTGCCTGCCCATCCACTTCGTGGTGCTCAACCAGATGTACAACTTCATCATGAACATGTTGTAACAGCCAGTCTGAGCGGAGGGAGGAGGAGGCGAGGGCGGAGGACACCGGAGAAGGGGACGCTCCTGAGGGACTCCAGCTCGACGGTCAGAAGACGACCACGGGGACGGGACCTCGGCGTGGGATGGCAGTGGATCCCAGGGCCTGCTGTAATCGGACCAGCTCAGCCAACTCCTGCCACTGTGACACACACACACACACACATACATGTACAGGGAGAGGATTGAATCCTGTATTGGAAATAATAGAAGCCAATGAGAGAGAGAGCGATAGACAAGTCCCCAGCCGCCATTGTGTATGCAATGTTGACAGTCATTGGCCAGTACGTGTGGGGAAACAAGTCTGAAGTATTGGAAGAGAAGGGACATCTGTGCCCCCGCCGCCACCCCCCTCCCCCCTCCCCTCTCCCCCCTCCAAGAATGGATCCTTTTAAGACCTGAAATTCCCTTTTAATCATTTGGATGACATTGTATCCAAATGAAATGCCTGCATCTATCTATTTATTGTAAGTTTTTAAATGTATAATTTGTCTTATTTCTTAACCTCTTTTATATATGAAAAAATCAAGAAGGTTTATATCGCCTTCCTGCTTTAAAGCAATTGGTCTAAGATATATGTAATCGTCTTAATAAAAAAACCAACAAAAAATCCCAGAAACATGAATAAAGTCGCAGTAGGTTGCTTTTAGAGTATTATTTTTTGTAATGGGGACAGAATATTTGTATTGTTACAATGTACAGAAGAAGTAGAGGGAGAATTATGTCCATGCCTTTGCGCCTGGAAGACTTACAGCTAAGCTGTAGCTGCAGAGGACTTGTACAGCAATGAAGTTCACTGTGTTCAAATAAAGAGGTACATTGTCGTATATAGTATTTTATACCACACATTTAGACACAAAAACCAAACGGCAATATATATAAATATATATGAATGCCGTGCCAGCGATGGGTGGTGCGGCTTCTGTTTTAGGAATAAAGTGCGTCAACTCAATTGATTCTTCTGTGCTTGTGTTTATTACTGGGGGAGGGGATTGTGATGTGCAATTAGACAAGGACACCAATAATAAAGCGAGAGGACTATTGGCATGTCTTGGATGTAGCGCACCTCAGGTTTGATTCTCTAGTTCCAGAAAGATAAGACCATTAGACAGAGAACAGTTTTTATATGTAAGTGGAAGAAATGCTGTGTCCTTTGTAGCACATCCTTAATATACCTCTCCTTGATCTCAAACTCCTAATTAACTCATAGGTTTGGCTCCTGTGGCAACCTTTTTGGAGTGGTTACGGATGCATTAAGACCAACCCCATTTTACTTTTGCGTGAAAGTAAATGTGTGGTGTAAATTAACTAAACTTGTTATGGATGGATGCCCACTGGATCTGGGGTGTTTGTGCGCAGAGGAAGATCAGTGATCTGAATCTTCGCCTGTTCAGAATGAAACTTCTTAAACAATCAGAAATCCGATGTCTTTTTTCTTGCATACTGCCGACTGGTCTTGGCTTATTTCTACATGCAATTGAAATATTTGAGCATCAACATGTATGTGGTCCTCTTTTGGGTGTAGATACATACAGAAATATAATAAAAATCTGAAAATTAATATTCAGTTGGATGTCTAGTGCCATTTTATTAAATAGTTTTGAAAATGGTGATTCGTGGTCCACAATATTCAAATAAATGGAATTTAAATATACAGTAGATTACAGTGCAAATGGCTTAATATAACGGCCACAAGGTCCTCCATCCTTGCAGGAAGTTTGTAGTAGAGTAGTTAAAACAATGTATTTGCCTGCCATATCCCACATACTTTAGAGAGCTATTTATGGGATTTAGTGCATTTAGAATTGAATTATGCCTGAATTGTGTTCAAATTGTGTTAAAAAAAAATGGGTGCCAGTTATTCATAACTGTGCTTATACATAACAAAGATGTGTTTAGCTAAATCCACGGGATGGCTTTAGTTCCTTAAAGATTGACTTTACAAATGTTAAAACGTGTGTACTCAAAAGTCCTAATAATGCCGATAGGAAGTCCGTGTGAAATAAGTCCTGGTTTTTGACCTAGTAATCTCACCATGATTTGTTGTCACTTGCAAGTCATCGATGAGGATGAGCCTTTTGTTTAGCTGTCAGAACCTGCCAAACGCATTAGCGGGCTAAATGCATCAGTACACGCGGAGAACTTGCAGTAGGGAGGACAAACCCGTTTGAGCGTTTTTCCTGAAATACGTTTTAATAGTTATTCCTGGGGAAATTATGGAATTAAATTACATATTAACTATACTGAAATACGTGTGCACAATAATATCAACAATATTTGCTCAATTTAGACGTTTTTAAAGGTTTTTAATTTTACCTCGAAGCTACTTCCGTTAATCAGCTGTTTGTGAAAAAGAGGCTAGTTTTACGACAGTGAC
This sequence comes from Osmerus mordax, assembly GCF_038355195.1. NCBI lineage: Eukaryota > Metazoa > Chordata > Actinopteri > Osmeriformes > Osmeridae > Osmerus > Osmerus mordax. The sequence continues at coordinate 7,579,414 of NC_090068.1, forward strand.
TTTGGATGTAGCCTACTTTAACATGCTAGCTGATTAGCCAGTACGAGTGAGATATGTAAACAGCTACGTTAACAAACATCTTGTTTGTAAAATATGTAGTCTTAAATACGATGGGAACACATCACATAAACAACTCTAAAACGTCCGACACGCCAAATGTTGTCATTTTTTGACAAGCGTCCCTGAAGCTCAAATTCCGAGTCAGAGTTCCATGAAGCTTTTCATTGCAGTGAATGGGGTGGAGAAGCGTTTCTTCTCTTATCTGTACTCTTGTATTGTCCAGTCGATTTATAATAACATGTTATCAAAAGTGGACCTCTAAATTACTTTTTGTTGTCTTTATTCAAATGAATGTAATTTTAATTAAGTTATTCCATTGAAACATAATACATGTAATATAATAATGACACGACTTAAATTTGTTCAAGAACAACAATGTTTAATATGCATATTTAATAGGAAACCTAACTCATTTTCCAGAGGGAATCAAAAAACCAGTTAACCCATTTTAGCCAATATGGGATACTGGAAAATTATTCCCCGACCCCTAGCAAAAAGGCGATCGAGCAAGCTCCTGGAAAATGTGTAGCTAATTGAAGGCACGTTCATCTGAAAAAGAGAGAGAAAAAAGTGCACATTTGTAACATACTTATTGACAATAAGTTACTTATAAACATATTTATGAAAACTTCATTTTACTATACAACCTCACTGCAAACGGAATGTGCTGCTACTGTTTCATTTTCTCTTCATACCTGAAATTAGAAATACATAAATTATTAAATATCAATATCAAACCTGATCAACAGCCTTACTAGAGTAAAACTGCCAATATTTAGCTATATAAACATCCTATAAGAGATAAGAATATATGCAGAGGGAACTATTTACATCAGAAATCTTACATGAAAGAAAAAGATTATATTAGATACACAATAGTTACAAATAATTATACAGCTATCTTCAACCTAAAAGAAAAGATTAATATTAGAAGATACACAATAACTACAAATTATAGCCAATGCCCTACTCTACACTGTTGGCTTTTAAAGCCCGCTCAACAGTCTAACTGCCAATGCCCTACTCTATACTGTTGGCTTTTAAATCCCGCTCAACAGTCTGCCAATGCCCTACTCTATACTGTTGGCTTTTAAATCCCGCTCAACAGTCTGCCAATGCCCTACTCTATACTGCTGGCTTTTAAATCCCGCTCAACAGTCTGCCAATGCCCTACTCTATACTGTTGGCTTTTAAATCCCGCTCAACAGCCTTGCTTTACAACCTATGTAAATCTGACTTCATGATTTAAATAATCATCTAAAAGAGGACATTCGTAAACCCCCTCCTCTTCGTCCTCACCCTCGTACTCTACAACAAGTAAACTACCTGTGCTACAGCCCACTACTCTACCTGGATACCAGCACTCCAACCCATCATCACTATCTATGTACATGTGCTTTATTTTCCTGCCTATCATGTCTGCAGCACTGACAGACAACAACTCCACATACCCCTCCTGAAAATCGGACCATAAATCAAACCACCACAGTCTCTTTTCCCCATCATATCTTACATGGGAAATGGTCTTACCATTTACCTCCTTTTCCCCTATAACTGTGGCTCTGTACCAGACTTTAGTCCCATCTTCATCAAACCCATGTCTGATGATTTTACCAAGGAGCTGGTCTGCCGACTGCACATCAGGTACTATGACCTTTGAGAGCCCCCCCCTCTTCCTACCTGAATCCCGAACAAGTGCCTGCTGCTTCTCAGCAAGGCGTATAAATTCAGCCTTTGCCTCTGCAAAAACATGTGCTGATGCACACCCATACTGCCTATCCTCAGTGTCCTCCAACTCTAGAGGTGCCTGAACTACACTCCTAAGATTCCTAGTGAGAGTCTCTAAAGGCAATCTTCTCCTGTCCTTACTTAGATTGAAGACACCATTCTCATTTTTCATCCCTAGTACCACCCGTCTAAACCTCAACTGTGCTGATACAGCTAACAGTTTGGATCTCTCACCTAAACTCTCTAGTTGCTCATCTATTTCATCTAAAGTTGTCCACAAGCCCCCATACTTACCGATCTCCAATGTCAGCTTTTGCTTTGTGGCAACATCCCTAACTTCCCTCTCTCTCTCTTTGACCCTAGACGCCTGCAAAATTCTAAGTCTCTCATCCCTAATGGCTTGAGCACGCTCACAGAAAACGGCTCTCTGTTCTTGCACTGATGCTCTAGCTACAGACAACACCTGTGCTTTCCTGTCTCTATCTAACCCTGACAGCCATTCCCAAGACCGATTCTGCTTGAAAAGCATCATGCCCTCTAGTGTGTTGACCTTTGCCCTAGCTTTCTCTCGAAGAAGCCTATCAAAAACCCCAAAGTCGCGCTCACAACTGACATTGGTTTTAGGTGCTGAGGCAAGTTGGGCAACCAATTCCTCAGACACATCTGCATAGCGTCCATGCACTAAGTGGTCCGCTAGCATGCTGCTACACACCTTAACCAGGCTGGCTAAAACTATCTCGACAGCCTGCACTGTCAAACCATCAAAATCTATGTCAGTCTTTCTAGTCAAACACTTTAAAACAGGACTATCATGAACAGCTATGTCCTCAAAGAGAGTCACTTCCCCTGTAAGAAGTGAAGCTCCATCCACCTGCCACTCTCTAAGCTTTCTGACAAGCTCCTGATACCTGCCATTCATTACCAGCACATTTTCCTTCCTAGAAAGTGCCTCCCACACAGGATCAACAACTAACTTCCCTACAAGCCCCAAGGCCCGACAACCTGCAAGGAAATGAGGAACATTAAGATCCTCATACACAGCCTCTACTAACCTATTGGCACTTCTATTGGCACAAGAGAAATCCAAAATATCCCTACTCAAAAAATACAAACCTGCTGAGTTGTAAAAGGTGACATTTGCCCTGTTTCCCTTAAAAGGAGCAAGGGGAACGAAATCCGTTCCGTTCCTGTCCATCAAAAATGTTCGAAATTGAACCGGCTTGCCACTCTTTTCACAGCCACGCTCTTGAATGAGCTTACACACTATTCTCAAAAGGTGTACAGCTCCGCTTTCACCACAACTCTTCTGGAAACCGGGGTGCCTAGAGCTTCCAATCTCTGCACTGCCAAAAACCATGTCTTCCCAGGTAGACAAGGCAGTGTTTGCTTGATGGGCCAGACCATCAATGAGATGCAAACCACAGAACAGCTCATTCACCACACAGAGTCTTGCTTTCTCTACCTCACTGCACTGATCAAAGTCCTCAACTATGTCAGGCAGGATACTGGCTCTGTACTGAGCTAGTATTTCATTGAACCTCTTCTCTGTGCTAGCCCTGTCACTCATCAGGTTCTTAATTTTGGAGAAAATGTCTTTCTCACAAAAATCACTAACTTCTTCACCACCACTGCTAACAACATCATGAATCATCTCCCGCACAGTATCAAACGTGCACTGGGCAGAACCGGATGCTTGTTCTCTCACACCTAAATGGAGTCTGGTACCATCCTTTAAAAAGATGCCTGCAGTGCCATATTTGTGTCCAAACTTACTTGTTGCATCTGTGCAAAGGGTCAAGTTATTCTCTGACAACAGAGTACTTTGCAGATGCTGTAACGACACCTGTCTTGCTTCCAACACCATATATTTACAAAAAGACTGGCTAGGAAGCCTTCCTATCTTGGACCTGCCAAGCTTCTGCAACACAACTTTCACAACTTCAGATGCTTTGGTGGAACTCACCCCCATAGTTGTGATCAAATCCATGTACACCTCCCTAACAACATCTGAATACCTACCATGCTCAAAAGTGGGGACCTGCCCTTGTATAAACCTGTCTAGTTCCTCCTATGCGGCAGCATGTTCCCCTTTCCAAAACTGCACTTGCTCATTTAAACTCTGAACCTGCTCTACTAAACTAGACGCTCTACCACTTACCTGATCGGTCTTTCTTTTTAAATAATTAGAACGCAGAGTCTCCCTCCTTTTCTCAATTTTCATTTGTGATAGTCCCTGACTCAGACCTACTAACCTTTCTTCTAACTCTTCCTTGGCCACTTCCAACACACTGTTCTGAAGCCTAAGGCTCTCAGCCTCCTGCTCTTTCAGTGCTAGCCTATCTTCCCTCCTCTTCAACTTCTTCTTAACCAGTGATCTGGAGCTATGGTTATCTGAGAACCTCTGACTGCACTTGTCTAGCTTACACTGCAAGCTGCTGATCTTAACCTCAGCCTCATACAGCTTCAAACCTCTCTCTTTCCTATCATTGTCTATCCTATCTTTCTCTTTAAGCAGAACCTCAAAGTCCTGCACTAATTGATCCCTTTCCTTCAGTTCCCTTTCTAAATCCACAACAACCTTGTCTACGTCCCTGACACATTCCAGTTCGATACTAGCTACTAGCTCCTGGCTCTCAGCCTGTGTACATTGACCAAAATTAACGGATTTCTCTTCAAAAGCGACCCTTTCTCTATGTACAAATCTACGATTCCTTGACAACGCTCTCTTGATATATGTACTTACCCACCTCTCAAGGGCCCTGCGATCATCTACATTTAAAACAAAGTTGTAACACAAAATGTCAACTACACTTTGAATCACTGTACCTACATCCATCAAAGATACAAACCTGTGAATCTCAAACAAGACCCTATTGGTCAACAACTTGATATCGATCTTATCTTTCTCTCCTGATAAATTATGCAACTCTACACCTAATCTCTCACATTCCCTGAACACCATACTACCTTCACTCTTTGTCTCTTTGCTGCAGCTCATGTTGTCTTGCTTGTCGTCTGTCAGTAATGAATTATTAGATTTGAACTAGTAACTCCTCACTGACAGGGGGGGAGGGGTGGACAGTAACAATTGATTGGCTTAATCTTTGTATAAGTTACAATGTGTTGCTGGGGTGTTTGTGTGTGTTGCTGGGGGGGAGGGTGCTTAGCTGGATATAATTGGTTTGTTTACTCTGATTAATACCCAATAAGATCATATCCCCTGTCACTCACTTGTGCCCCTCCCCCCTGTCACTGTGGTAAATTGTAACATGTTCCCGCCCTTTTATGATAGACCAATAGTAAGCAGTTTAAAAAAAAATAGAAGGGGGTTTAAATATAAGTGCATTTGTCTTTAGACTTTACTTACCAACAATTATGGAAAACAAACTCCAACTCCTTCGAAAGCCACGCGTGTGGATAATCGGCAGCTCGCTGATTTACTGGCTTGAACGCCACCTGACCGCCACACGGCCACGGGACACAGCCACCCTCGGCTTGATGTGCCAGATTGAGTGGATGGGGAAGAGGGGTATGAGATGGGAGCAGCTCCTGCCTCTTCTCCAGAGAACACCGGGTCCAGGTCCCGACGTAATGATCGTACATCTAGGCGGAAACAACCTGGCCTCTCAAACGTCGTGTTCTCTGATGATCCAAATGAGGAACGATCTTGGATGGTTACTGCAAAAGTACCCCAGTACCAAGATCATATTTTTAGATATTATCCAGCGACGGGTCTATCGGAACCATGTACCTGGTACCAGTGTATATGGGATTGAACGGGCCCGAAGGCGTGTGAATGCCGGCATAGCCGCCTTTCTGGCTGATAGGGGCATGTCTGGCATCCGAAACAGCAACATCCATCATAAGGATGATTGTTATTTTAGGGACGGCGTTCACCTAAATTTCAGGGGAAACGAAATGTTTCTTTTGAATGTCCACTCAGGTCTGAGCAAGATATTGTGAAGACTCCCGCCTAAAAGCAACAAAGGCTCTTTTAAGAGCCACCTAAATAACCCCAAAATAAACTTTCACTAATGCACTCAGTGAAAGTCACATTGAGCTGATCACTGTCACTCATTCAAATCCAAATGTCCTCCACCACCTTTCACACAATAGCCTACTTAAATTTGGGATTGGCTAAATTTGTTGTTTAATCTATGTGATATATAATTGTCTCATTATGTGCTGGTGATTGAAGATAATGCAGATCAGTTCACAAAAAAAGTCACTAGATGGCGGAGTTGAGGGGAATATAAAAACGCGCCTTTTTACGAGTATGAACATACTTTTTTTTTAAATAGTAAACCTTGCAAGATACAAGTATACTCAAAATACAAATGTTATATGAAGCCCAATGTACCAAAAACGTCAAAACGCAACCATGTCATGCCACTTAGGCACTGTAAAACTAAAACAAAGCCAGTATACCATCAGTCTGTCGTGGGCATTCCAAGCTAGGTAGCTAGCTACTGTCAGAATTCAGTAAATCACAGGCACTCCTCGGACTTAAGCTCGATTATAAAAAAACCCCCAGCTGGGAAATGTTAGAGGTTTTCACAGTCCTGTAGAGGAGACCTTCATGAACAGAATGACATCAAATTGAGGCTGTGGCATTGAAGTTCAGGTTAGTAGCCAATGGCTCAAAGTGCTCTCAGCCCATTACAGACGTCTTAAAATGGGAAAACCTCTGTGCCACATACGGGATGGTATTGGCACAGGGATTGGCTCTAATTTGAGTGACAGGTTGATTCACCAATTGAAAAACTCATCTGGGAATTTTGATTTTTGTAAGGGGAGGGCCGAGATTTTACTGTCGCCGTTTGGCTTCCTAAACAGCAATAGAATTACAAGTTTCTCTAAACCGCGTCGCGTACAGCATAACAGTGAGCTACACTGGCTTAAAACTACAGGTATATAATGATAATTGTACCCATTAACTGTTTACTAGTAATATTATCTCATAATAAATCATAAAACGTTCATTGATATGTGAGCCATGTTTATTATTTTAACGATGGAAAACGGATGTATCACAGACCGCTATCGTATATGTCGTCCAACAGAGGCTAATTATGCTAACGTCTCAGTCAACAAGCAAAAATTGACTACTGTTTTCGAAAGTAAATGTACTAATAATATCATCGTACATCGTATTGTACATTAAATCTCATAAGTGTGTTTTTTATGACAATTTTAAATGAGCAATAAGTTCAGTTTAGCATTTGTTGACGCTTGGAACTCTCCGTTGTGATTACATTGAGAGCAGAACGTTTGTCCTCCCTACTTGCAGTCAGTTGTACTCTCCAGTCTGATGATGGCTAGCATTGATGGCTGAAAGAGCTACACACACATTCCCTGCTTTTTGTATTTGATACTTTTGTGTAATCACCTACTCATATTACTTTGTTGTGATTACATTGTAGTTATTTATCTGGGCATACATTGCATTCGTTTGCAGATACAAATATTTATTTAGAATGGGGCTCAGAGCCCGCGAGCTAGCAGATTAGCTCTCAGAGGAAAGTGAGCCTCAACGGATGCACACAAGGTTTTCTTTGTACAGCTAAGCCAGTCCGAGGTCTGAGGGCCTAATAGGCAACATTTCCAGTTGAACATTTATAAAGGGTTATCTTTATTAAGGTAAGCTGAATAGTTCCTCTTACAATAGTACTGGCTTTTATTGTTGATTTATCTTGCACTCCGAGCAGTTTGCAAGTAATGCTAACTTGAGTAGCTCTAGCTCTAAGTTGTCCCGTAAGTACTGTAGATAGCGTACTGCTGTAGCTAGCTAGCTAAGTTACTCTGCTAAGAAGTAGATGTTGTAGGTAGCTAGCGAAATACCTGCCACAACCCGATCTTGGTACGTTGTTGGGTGGACTGAAAGTATTTTTTTAATTCGCAGGGATCCTAGGTCCTTGAATACGTGTTGTTTTCTGATTAATGTGTAACCTAGCTAGCTAACGTTGTCTCGCTAGCTTCCTGTGTTTGCTAGGCTAGCTAGATTGTATTAGCCGGTACTATTAGTTAACTAACTACTACAGCCACCGGCTTTATGATAGCACTAATGCAGGATAAATCATTTCAGCTGTCATGAATCAAAATCAAATCAAATTTATTTGGATAGCCCTTTTTACACGCAAGCATGTCACAGAGGGCTTCACATACGCTCACAGAACTGCCCCTCAACCAACCTAAACCCTCAAGGAAGACAAGGGAAAAACAAAACAAAAAATAAAGTATGGATTTAAAATAGTTTGGTCATACACGCGTTGTCTGACATATTAGTATTTTAGAGGAAGTCTGGTGTGAACAAATTTAGTGTGAAACTACCACACGAAGTTGAAATGTCATCTCTTTCAGCCCCAGATATGTCAGACAGTGCAGGGCTGCAGTTTGTCAGCTCCTATGCCTTTGAGGCCATGCAGAAGGTGGACGTGGTGCGTCTGGCAGCCCTCAGTGACCCAGAGCTGAGGCTGCTGCTGCCCTGCCTGGTGAGGATGGCTCTGTGTGCCCCAGCAGACCAGAGCCAAGCCTGGGCGCAGGACAAGAAGCTCATCCTACGCCTGCTCTCAGGGGTGGAGGCAGTCAACTCCATTGTGGCACTCCTGTCCGTCGATTTCCACGCTCTGGAGCAGGACGCCCGCAAGGAGCAACAGCTGAGGTAAAACGTGACCGATTAGTCAAACAAGCCAACCAACACACTGTTTGATATGAACGTTTGATGTGCAATGTTGCATGAAAACAGGCACGTCTTCAGACATAATTTTTGTGATCAGCATGCTGGATAGGTGTTGACACGTTTGTTCCCCCCTGACAGACACAAGGCAGGGGGCTCTAATGGAGAGAGCATCCTGGTGTCCCAGCTCCAGCATGGCCTCACCCTGGAGTTTGAACACAGCGACCCTCTCAGGAGACTAAGGCTCGCCCTCAGCGAACTGCTGGCCATAATGAACAAGGTAACACGGCATGATGTTAGTGTATTGCGAGGAAACGCCAGGTCGCATGTTGCCGTGTGGCCTATCGAACCAGTTGTTTGTTTTCATTCATTTCATATTCCTTCTGTTTAGGTGACTGACTCCAATGGAGAGTTTTTCATGAAGTCCTCTGAGCTGTTCGAGAGTCCTGTGTACCTGGAAGAAGTGGCCGATGTACTCTGTATCCTACAAGCAGGTACATCAAAAATGTGTTTTCATGTCGGGCCAACATTAAATCATGGTGTGAAATGTTCCATCAAAAGTACCACTTTGGGGATTTTGTCTGTTCTGAGAGATTGAACTTCAATAAACCTGCGGTCTTCCACAGAGCTGCCCTCCCTGCTGCCGATCATAGACGTGGCCGAGGCTCTGCTGCACGTGCGCAACGGCGACTGGTTCCTGTGTCTGCTGGTCGCCAACGTCCCCGACAGCTTCAACGAAGGTACAGTCCATCCCGTCGTTTGCATTCAAGGCCAATAGGAACAGGAAAGCAACTAACTGTTTTTGGGGTGAAGTGGGGGGGGGGGGGGGAGTATTAATAAGCTGCTGATTTTAATCAGCAGCTTATTAATACTTCTGTTGAACCCCGTATACTCTGTCAGCAGATGCTCAATAAAGCAAGTACACTTCACTTAATGGAAGTACCTGTCTGCGGGAGCCTGAAAGATTATGGACTCGCCATGTCATGTCGTTTCCCGTCCAATTAAATATGTCCCTTCTAATTCTAGCCATGTATCTGCCTCCGGGGCAGATAAATGTATCCTTTCTTTTTTTGTGTGTGTGTGGAAAGACAATGAATATGACTGTCTTGCTCAGGATGAGGGAGTGTGTTTGGAGGTTGGAGAGTCGCATTATGAGGAAATGGGATGTTGGCTGCCTCTAGTGCCTTCTCGTCACTGTGGGGTCAGGGCTGGGTCAATGGCTTGTTTGCGCGAGGCTCGAGGAGGAAACAGTGAGCTGCATAACATAGCAGTGATTGAACATTAGCGAATACTCCTGGCTTGTTTTAGCAATGGCCCCTTTTATCGGAGCCGTGGGGGGAATTAATCAATTTTAGGGGGAATCTGTGGAAGCAGGCCGGTCCTGAAGTATCAGCCGCGATCACGTTTTACTGTGAAGCGGTAACTAGCTCCCATGCTTATTTTACAACGTGCAGTATGCCGTTCTCTACAAGCAGGGGAGATGGATGCTAAATATCGTTTCAGTGCCATGTCGTAGTTTCAGCCAACCATAAACATTTGGCCTTTTAAACTGTCAGTTTGCAGTGACAAACCGGCAGAGTGAGATGTGTTTTGTGAAATGCAGATTTTTGAGAGACGATAAATCATTTTTTACAGGCACATAAAGGAATCATTGTTTTACGGTTCAGTTCATTTATAAAGCGTTTGGTTGTCTATGGGCGTTTGACATGATGGTGAAATTGGCCAGACAGAGATGAAGCAAGAACATTAAGTTACACACTAGGCAGAAATACAGTATGCCTTTTATTGAAAAATTCTGAATTGGGTTATAGGATTTTGCAACTTAACATTTTGTAAAATGTTATGTCTCAGGCCTTAGTTTGTTTTTAATGCAATATTTTGCACAAGATCACATTAGTAATGTCACGTTGATTTTTTTTGGTGTGTGTGTGTTTCCAGTGTGCAGGGGCTTGATCAAGAACGGGGAGCGTCAGGATGAGGAGAGCATGGGGGGCCGTCGCAGGACGGAGGCCTTGCGGCAGCTGTGTCAGATGAACCCCTCCCAGGCCCTCAACATCAGAGCCATGGTGGTGAGTCACTCTGGGAGACACACCGTTTCCCTGGCCATCTGATTGGCTCAGCCCCCTGACCCCTGCATCTGATTGGCTCAGCCCCCTGACCCCTGCATCTGATTGGCTCAGCCCCCTGACCCCTGCATCTGATTGGCTCAGCCCCCTGACCCCTGTGCTCCTGACTGCTCCCAGGTGGAGGAGTGTCACCTGCCGGGCCTGGGGGTGGCCCTGACCCTGGACTACAAGCCGGACACGGCGGACGACGCCGTCAGCCCCCTGGTCTCCTACGTGAGCGGCCTGCTGCTGGGCACCAACGGGAAGGTCCGCACCTGGTTCAGCATGTTCATCCGCAACGGACAGCAGGTGAGCCGAGCCCCCGCCTCCCTTCGGGGGGGGGGGGGGGGGGGGAACCTGTCATCACGGAGGCCCCCGAGAAGAGGGGACGACAACCTCCTCCTTCACTCAGCCTCCTCACACACACTCACTCACAAACACAGTACAATCTCTCACTTCCTGCATAAATATGTCAACAGTAACTCACCCATAGCCTTCACATTTTTCCCTACCTTCACCCCACCCTCCCTCTCTCTCTCTCTCTCTCTCTCTCTCTCTCTCTCTCTCTCTCTCTCTCTCTCTCTCTCTCTCTCTATGTGCCTCTACCTCCCTCTCCCCCCCCTCTCTCTCTATGTGCCTTTACCTCCCTCTCCCCCCCCCTCTCTCTATGTGCCTCTACCTCCCTCTCCTCCCCCCCCATCTCTCTCTATGGGCCTCTACCTCCCTCTCCCCCCCCCCCCTCTCTCTATGTGCCTCTACCTCCCTCCCCCCCCTCTCTCTCTATGTGCCTCTACCTCCCTCTCCCCCCCTCTCTCTCTCCCCCTCAGCGTAAGAGGGAGAGCAGCTCTGTGCTGTGGCAGATGCGCCGGCAGCTGCTGCTGGAGCTGGTGGCCATCCTGCCGCGCTCCCGCAGCACCCACGTCCCCAACGACAGCGAGAGCGACGCCGAGAGCAGCTCCGGGTACTCGGGCCTCCGCGAGGAGCACGTGGTCAAGGCCAGCGCCCTGCTGCGGCTCTACTGCGCCCTCATGGGCATCGCGGGCCTCCGGTAGGGTCGGCCCCTCTGTGCGCGTGGCTCGTGCGCGTGCGTACGGCGATTTAGTGGGTTTGTCGGCGTGAGATGTCGGCGTGTTTGTTGAGACTTTGTGTGTGTGGTTGATTATGGGTGTGGGCATGGTCATTGTGGTGTGTGTGTGTCAGCGTGTAACACCTGCCCCCCCCCCCCCCCCCCCCCCCCCCCCCCAGGCCCACCGATGAGGAGGCGGAGCAGCTTCTCCAGCTGATGACCAGCCGCCCCCCGGCCACTCCTGCCGGGGTGCGCTTTGTCTCCCTGTCCTTCTGCAAGCTGCTGGCCTTCCCCACCCTGGTCAGGTAGGGACAACACACACACACACACACACACCCTCCCTCTCTCTCTGTCTTCCCAGCCTCTGGGTCCCACTGCTGTGGAGATCTGAGACAAGCTGGGATTTATGGCATTGTTTAGCTAGGGTTGTATGGGGTTGAACTGTTGCAGTAGTGGTACATTTCTCTATCTCTCTCTGTGTGTGTGTGTGTGTGTGTGTGTGTGTGCAGCACCCCAGAGCAGGAGCAGCTGATGGTGATGTGGCTCAGCTGGATGATCAAGGAGGAGGAATACTTTGAAAGGTAAAAACATCATCTTCTTTGTTACCGTGTTTCACATTTGTATGATTATTAGCAGTAATGGCATAAAACTGACCTAGTTTTGAGAACAATTCGGCCTACGTAATGAAACATTTACAAGGGTAAATGTCTTGTGCAAGATGAATGTTTGCATCTCGTGTTGTTTGGTGGTGTGTGTCACGTGATGGCAGTATTTAGACTGTTCTTGGCCAAACAGTGGTGTGTGTTCATGTCCCAGTTTCCGCCACCTATCTCTGCATCACTGTCCTAAAGCCAGCAGACTGTCTACCTCTAAACAAACAGAGCAGGGATGTGTGTGTGTGTGTGTGTGTGCGCACACAGGGTGAGAGTGTTAGCTGTGTGTGTGTACACCAGATGGGCTCTGACAGGCTTTTTGGAATTTAATAAGAGCTTCATCCACTATGAGTTATCATTGCAGCCACCCAGCTTTCCCTGTCCTCAGTCTGTGGGTGTGGGTGTGTGTGCGCGCTGGGCTATAAATCTGTAACTGTGGGCCCATCAGCGGGGAGGTAAATGAGTGTTGGCGGGGGCTGTGAGGGGGGGCGGGGGGGTGTCTGTGGCAGTGTGTGTGTGTGTAACGGCATAATCAGTTTATTAAAGTGCCATCCTCTAAGATGCATGGTAAACGGCTGTTTTAAATCTCTCCCCTCTTGTCTTTTGCTCCCTCCCTCCCTCCCTCACCCCCCCCCCCCCCCCTACCCCTCGACGTCACACAGTGCTGCGGGCGTAGCTGCTTCATTCGGAGAGATGCTGTTACTGGTTGCCATGTATTTCCATAGCAACCAGCTCAGCGCCATCATCGAGCTGGTGTGCTCCACTTTGGGGATGAAGGTAAGGTGAAGGGGTGGGGGCGGGGGGTCGATACACCTGCCTATCTCTCTCTCTCTCTCTCTCTCTCTCTGTCTCTGTCTCTGTCTCTCTGTCTCTCTGTCTCTCTGTCTCTCTGTCTCTCTGTCTCTCTGTGTCTCTGTGTCTCTGTGTCTCTGTGTCTCTCTCTGTCTCTCTGTCTCTGTGTCTCTGTGTCTCTCTCTGTCTCTGTGTCTCTCTCTGTCTCTGTGTCTCTGTGTCTCTCTCTCTCTCTGTCTCTGTCTCTGTCTCTGTGTCTCTCTCTGTGTCTCTCTCTCTCTCTGTCTCTGTGTCTCTCTCTCTCTCTGTCTCTCTGTCTCTGTGTGTGTGTAGATATACTGTACTGCAGCTATGCAGAGCCACATACACACACACTCAAGCAACAAGTTCTGGTGTATTTTGATCCCACTGTATTTGTCATCTTTTGAGATGCAAAGTGATTCGATTACGGACCTATTTGTTTTCACCCCAGGGCTGTCTATCATAGGCTGTGCCGTGTAGAAAGTGTTATCCAGTAGGAACGGAGGGGGCTGATTAAATGCCAGGTGTGTGAGCCTCGGGGGGGGGGGGGGGGGGGGGGGGGGGGTGTTCCTCTCAGCAGAGCTCGAAATGAACGGCGTCCCGTCGTCCCGGCAACGATGAAAAAGATGTCTGGGACAGTTTGACACAGACTTTGAGATGACTGTGGGGCGATAGACTGTAACAATATAAAATGCATACACCAGTGGCTCAATACCTTTAAACACAAGGCAGGTGAAACATATCGTGACATTTAGCTCGAGCCAAATGTGTAGTTTATTCCATAAACTATGAACAAGGTATTCACCGGCTAGCTCTTGACAGTGACACTCGTCAGGAATTTCACGAAAATATGGATGTATAGCTAATACAAATACAAAAACATTGTCACAACATTGGACTTTAATATGTAGATGCACACCTATATTAAAACATTACGGCCTTAAAATCCAATAGTGATATGGTCCGTGTATGACCTGATCATTCATTTATTATAGTTATTATAATGATCACTGTAAAATACATCACCAGCGTCACTGTTTTGCGTCCAAAATCATCAGACTGTAATATACAGGGGGGGAACCATTTTCCTCAGGCCTCCAGGGAAATCAGTTCCCCCTGTGTTCTCAGTGTGAAAGACTGGTGTATAAATGAAGACTCATTATACATCATGATCACAGTAACATACATAATGATCACAGTAACATACATAATGATCACAGTAACATGCATCACTGTATTGCTTAATAAATGGCCAGACTGTAATATACAGGGGGGGGGGGACATTTTCCTAAGGCCTCCAGGGAAATCTGTTCCCCCTGTGTTCTCAGTGTGAAAGACTGGTGTATAGATGAAACTCGTTATACATAATTATCCCAGTAACATACATCACCAGCTGTTTTGCTTTATAAATGGCCAGACTGTAATATTCAGGGGGGGAACAGAGAAAGGAGAGGAGAGAGGGGATCAAAGAAGCCTAAAGCAGCTCAGAGTACAATAGAGTACAGTCGAGTTTAGTAGAGTCCTCATCAAGTACTCATCAATGATGCAAACCTATTATCGAAAAACAGAAAAGCAAATATTTTTTCAAACTTTTTGTAGAAAATATTTTTCACACCTTATGAAGCTTTTTTACTACAGCCACACCAAGAATTGTGTTCGCCCGACCATGAAACAAGCAAGAAAATGGTCTGTTCTTGGTGTATGTATTCACATTGAAATTCAGACATTGATTTGAGCCCCACGACAGTATGGATTACTTAAATAGTGTTGCAATGAACCTAGACCCATGTCAGAATGTGCAAAAACACAAAAATGTAAATTTTGGGACAGGTCAAGTTCAGTTTGGGACGGTTCATTTTGTACTTCGGGACGGTACTGGGACAATGAGGAAAAAAACTTTTTGAGCGCTGCCTCAGCGCGGCTGAAACACAGCTTCATGTTCTCAGTAAGAGGGTTCCCCACCGTCTCAATGTCACAACCCCCCTCTGTCTTTTTCTGGCTCCTCCTCCAGATCGCCATCAAGCCCAGCTCCCTGAGCAAGATGAAGACCATCTTTACCCAGGAGATCTTCACCGAGCAGGTACCTCTCGACCTCACCTCACCCCCTCCCAAGTCCCTCAGGTCTCACCCCAGGGCGTTTTACCTGAACGGCCTATCAGAGCAGAGCGTTGAGTCTGTCTCCTCCTCCTCCCCCCAGGTGGTGACTGCCCATGCCGTGAGGGTGGCCGTCACCAACAACCTGAGCGCCAACATCACAGGGTTCCTGCCTATCCACTGTATCTACCAGCTGCTCCGCAGCCGGGCCTTCACCAAGCACAAGGTCTCCATCAAGGTAAGGAGGCACCCTGTTCTGGTGCTCCACCTGCTGGGCACACAGGGGGAACCAGACCTCCCCTGGCCCGGTGCTCCACCTGCTGGGCACACAGGGGGAACCAGACCTCCCCTGGCCCGGTGCTCCACATGCTGGGCAGACAGGGGGGACCAGACCTCCCCTGGCCCGGTGCTCCACCTGCTGGGCACACAGGGGGAACCAGACCTCCCCTGGCCCGGTGCTCCACCTGCTGGGCACACAGGGGGAACCAGACCTCCCCTGGCCTGGGAGCACAGACAACACACCTGGCCTGTACAAGTGGAAATTCAGATGTTTATCTCTGTAGAGTCCTAATGAAGAGAGCGCTCTGAGTCAGGTTAACTGTGTGAGTGTGTGTGTGCTCGTAGGACTGGATCTACCGGCAGCTGTGTGAGACGTCCACGCCCCTCCACACCCAGCTGCTGCCCCTCATAGACGTGTACATCAACTCCATCCTCACCCCTGCCTCCAAGGCCAACCCCGAGGCCACCAACCAGCCCATCACCGAGCAGGAGATCCTGGCTGTCTTCCTGGGCTCTGCACCCGTGAGTGATCCTGGGGGGGGGGGGGGGGTTTAGGCTTACAGGCAATATCCCTATCCCTCTGCATCGATCCATCATGTTGATACGCGCGTTCCAAGGGGACCCCGGAGGGGAAATTCATCAGTAAAGACAAGTGTCGCCGGGAGCACACCGGCACAGCCAGTAACTCAATAAGGGGGATTCTGACTCTGCGGCCAGACGTGCTGTAATATGTCCGCGTCGTTCAATGCCGCTGCACAATTCCCATCTTGCTCCCTCTCCCACTCTGAAGCATGGATCTGGCAGGCTGGGAACTTCACAGCTAAGGTTGCAGAGAGCGGCGTGTTTAGCAGCCACCAGTACAGAAGCCCACCGGAGGAGGTGGTGGGGGGGGGGGGGGCGGCATCAAATGATGTAGACTTTGTAGTCGGTTTCAATTAATCTCCTCATTCCTCCTGTTTGGAGGCCGTTCAGAGTAAATTGCCTTTAATGTCATTACGGTTCCCCCAGCCTATTACCGTGTCTGCAGCCAGTGACATACTGCATTTAATGATGTCATACGTCAGTAGCCATGTAGTGATACACACACCCCCCTACCCACTTCATCCTCTTATTCCGCCTTGCTGGTCCTGCAAGGAGAGAGGGGACGATTTGTGGCTCGGAGGGGGCCGCTGCTGTCCCGTGGAGAGATGCGTTTGCAGCTGACCTGTCCCTGACCCTTCCTTGTCAACCCCTTCGTCCTCTCTCTCTGTCTCTCTCTCTCTGTCTCTCTCTCTGTCTCTCTCTCTCTGTCTGCCTCTACCCGTCTGGTGCTCTCTCTCTGTCCTCTCTCTCTCTCCTCTATTAATCTTTCTCCTTGTCTCTCCATCTCTCCTTTCTCTCTCGCTTTGTGTCTCTCTCTGTGACTCACTGTAACCCCCCTCCTCTCTCTCTGTCTGTAGGGCGAGGGAGGGCGAGGTCGCCAGCGCTACAGCATCACCACCCAGCTGTTGATCCTCTACTACATCCTGTCCTACGAGGAAGCCCTCCTGGTCAGCACCAAGGCCCTGGGTACGAGCCCCGACACCCTCTCCGCCCCGGCTCCCCGTCGCTCCCCTCCTCGGTGGCATGCCACCTCGACTATCCAGGCGTCTTTTTGTTGTTGTTGTGTCTCTTCCGGAAGGTGTGCAGGATGTCAGACTGAGGGAGTGCGTCTGGCAGACACCTAGTCAGGCTTTGGCCTCCTGTTGTTGAGCGAGAGGATTTTCTTTCCCTCTCTCCATCTCTCTAGAGTGATTCACCCCTCCTGTTGGAGGGGTTGGCTCTGGCACCGCCAGCCCTTTTCATTCATTCCGATGCCGCTCGGCTCAGTGACGGGGACGGTGCCAGAATGCTAGCTTAGCCACAGGAGCGTAGGACAACTGTAGGTTAGGCCAGGTTGCAGCGAGCCCAGTCAGTGTTTTTCCCCTCTTAATGGTGAGCTCTCCTCCAGCCCTCGCCATTAGTCCTCATTTACATCAAGGTTTATGCCTCTCCTCTCCCCTGCTCTCTCTTTAATAGCTGTGTTTATCTAAGTGCTCCCTGCTCCGTCCAAAGGAAGAATGATGATGCCCATCGGCAGTGTTAATGAACCTACGTTTGTGAAAAATCACTATGGCTCCTGGAACTGCAAGCGCTGGGCTACCACTGACACAGTCCATCCCAATAAAGCCTCTCTTCTCTTGTTGTCGTCGTCTCTCTCCCTCTCCTCTCTGTCCTCTCCCGCCCCGCCTCTCTTCTCCCCCTCTCCATCTTTCTCCTCTACTCGCTTCTGCTTCTCCCTTGGCTTCTCCCTTTCCTCGCTCCACCTTCGCCCTCTCCCCTGTCTCCTCTTTCCTGTCTCCTCTTTCCTGTCTCCTCTCCCCTGTCTCCTCTCCCCTGTCTCCTCTCCCCCGTCTCCTCTCCCCCGTCTCTCCTCCCCAGCTCTGATGCAGAGGAAGCCCCGGTCCTACTCAGCCACTCTGATGGACCAGATCCCCATCAAGTACCTCATCACCCAGGCCCAGGGGCTCCAGCAGGAGCTGGGAGGTACGAGGCCTGGCCCCCCCACTGCACACATTTACCCTGTCCACCAGGTTGTGTTATCGAGGAAACCCCACCCACGACTTCAGCTTTGTATTACGAACACAGAGTCAAACGGAATCAAACTGATACCTCACGATCAACTACAAACATCCTCCCTATTCCACCACCCCCAGTCCCACCCTCTGACGATCTTCTCCCCCCCCCACCGCGTCCCCTCCTCCAGGCCTCCACTCGGCCCTGCTGCGCCTGCTGGCCACCAACTACCCCCACCTGTGCATGGTGGAGGACTGGGTGTGCGAGGAGGAGGTGACGGGCACCCTGCCCCTGCTGCGCAGGATGCTGCTCCCCAGCAACACCTGCAGATACTCCCAGAGCCAGCTGCACGAGGGTGAGCATGGGGGGGGGGGATTTGTGGGGGTTGGGTAATCAATAAAGGGGAAGGGGGTAAGAGAATGGGAGGGTGGGAGGGCGAGGGGCTAATCAGATGGGAAAGGCGGAGTATTTAAGTCGGGGTTAATTATCCCGATCCTGAGATTAGTCTAGCTTGGCTGAGGGGTTTAGGTGGACGCAGGGGTGGCGAACGAAGAGGGTATGGCAAGTTGGTAAACAGCAGATCGCGAGCTTTAGAGGAAAGCCTGGACCCTCCTTCCCTCCTCTTTGTTCCAGATCAGTGTGCAGTAATCCCTCAGGCCCCAGTGTCTGGAGGATTAGACTGCTATTAGACTTTAATAACAGATCGGGCCTTCTGATAGAGCAGGCCTAATCACACACGCACACACAGACACACACAGTCCTTATGGTTTCTTCTCTCTCTCTCCTTTGTGAGTTTATCCCCCCGTGCTCCAAGGCAAGGCTAATCTAATCTGCAAAACTACATCTTATTATGGAAATCCAAACATGATTTAATCCAACGGTCTGCCACTGTGGAGAACCGCTTTCCTTTGTAAAAACCAAAGGGAGGATGTTAACCTAAAGGGCTTGTTTTCCCTTCGTGTCGCTTGTGTAAGTGCTCGGAGCTGTGCGTGCCACTGGATGAAAGCCTGTTTAAGACAGGGGGGAGGGGGTGGGGGGGGGGGAGCACCTCCAGGATAGGGACATGGAGAGAGGCTGCAGGTCTCAGAGGCTGGTTGGGAGGTTAGGGTGAGGCTAGCTGGACTGTTCAGTTTCTCTCTCTGTGTGTGATTTGACCAGCCTCCGGTTATATGTGAAGCCTGACCTTTGGAAGTGAATGACTCAGCTGCAGAACAAAGGGGAGTGGGAAGTCTCTCTCTCTCTCCCTACTTTCTCTCTCTCCTCTCCTTTACAACCAGAGATATGTGCTCTTTCTGTCTGTCATTCGACACTGATCTAAAACAACCGAACAGTTGAAACGGGCTCTGCAGTTTGACCTCATTTCCACAGCATTCTACCTACGGAGTGTTTTCCCATATCAGTGTGGTTTTACACACAAGTCAGTCTAGACCTCAACTCTCTCTTTAAAAGCGTTCCATTCCCCCTCCAGCCTTCCAGAAGCTTCCGTCCAGCGGGCCCAGGCTGATGCGGATCCTGGAGCACCTGACTCTGCTGTCGGCGGGGGACCTGATGCCCTACGCCGAGGCCCTGACGGGCAGCATGACCCTGCTGCTGCAGCCAGGGGTCCCCAGGCGCATCCTCCAGACCCTCAACAAGCTGTGGATGGTCCTCAACACCGTCATGCCCCGCAGGTAGGACCGGAGCCGGGGGCAAGGGCCGGGACAGCCCGGGGGGGGATGGGGGTGTAGGTGGGTGTTCCTCAGTCCTGCTGGGTGTTAGTACAGCTTCTAGGGTTAGGGTTTCTCTGGTTGCAGAACGGTTGGTTTTGCCCGATAGGGCCCGTGTCATTTCCTTTGTTTCCCCCCCCCTGTGTTGAGTGTGAGTGGACTGAGGAGCTGGACTTGGGTCAGGTCGTGCAGCTCCCAGCCTCCTAACTGGACATGATAACACGGGGCCCGCAGGTCCCCTACGATCACCACACCAAAGAGGAGAGGAGCCGATCGATCTTTCTCTCACACACACACACATTCTCTCACAGTCACAAGTAGAAGCTCAGTGCGGGGTAGAACAATGGGGGGGACTCTCCAGGGGTAAAGTGTCACGGATTGTTGCCCTACGCCCCCCTCTCCTCCCCCTCTCCTCCTCTTCCTGCTGGTGCTGAATGGTGCCGTGGCCCCTGGGAGGAAGCTGGGATGCATCAAGGAGCAGGGCCTTAGCGGGGACCTCTCTTTACACACATTGATTGAAGCCCGCCCCAGACAGCCAGCCAGCTGTCTGCAGAGGGGAAGAATCCAGTTGTCAGAGAAAACGCCATCTGTCCAATCCCAGCCACCTTCAGGGCAGCGGCGCTAAAGACATACTGGGGACATCTCCAAAAGCGGTTCATACCGACCCCGAGGTGACCACGCTCTCTGGCTAGTGTGGCTCGGCCGGGGGGCGCGCGGGGGGGGGGGGGGCGTGGCTTGTCCTGTGTGAGTGTAACGCCGGCGTCCCTGTGTTGCGGCGCCAGGTTGTGGGTGATGACGGTCAACGCCCTGCAGCCCTCGGCCAAGATGGCGAGGCAGCAGACGTACAGCCAGAACGACCTGATGGTGGACCCCCTCATCGTGCTGCGCTGCCACCGCAGGGTGTACAGGTGAGGAGCGCGGCATGCAGGGAGCGCCTACGCAGCCCCGGTAGGAAGCAGAGGGTGAGACCCAGTGGATACCTCTGCTGGGCGGTTAGGGTTAGTTACGGTGCGCTACCACACTCTAGAGCTGCAGACTCCATACTTGGAGACGGGAGTCATTGCTGAAATGAAATTGGACATTGCTGTCGTGAGGAGGTTACCTCTGTTTTGGGGGATTTACGTGTGTGTGTGTCCAGGTGTCCTCCCCTGATGGACATCGTCCTCCACATGTTGAACGGCTACCTGCTGGCCTCCAAGGCCTACCTGAACTCCCACCTGAAGGAGACGGCCGACCTGGACAGGCAGAGCCAGACCATCTCTAACCTGGGCCTCACGGGCCAGCCCGACACCCCTGAGGTCACGCGCGAGGAGCTCAAGAACGCCCTGCTGGCTGCTCAGGTACACACACACACACACGCGCGCACGCACCAGACACCTACACTACATCTCACATACATACACACCTGGCACACAAGCATACTTCACACGCATACACATGTACACCTCACATACAAACACACACAGTCCACACACACTTCCCTAATGACCTTCACTCTGTGTGTGTGTGTGTGTGTGTGTGTGTGTGTGTGTTCCCCCCCAGGACAGTGCAGCGGTGCAGATCCTGCTGGAGGTGTGTCTGCCCTCCTCGGAGGGCCAGCAGCTGGGCTCTGAGGGCGAGAGCCTGCTGAGCAGCGTGAGGGGCCCCGCGGAGCCCGGGGGGGGCGACGGCGAGCCGGAGGGGGGGCTGCTCAGCGACCTGAGGGAGGTGCAGTGTCTCATCTGCTGCCTGCTCCACCAGATGTTCATCGCCGATCCCAACATCGCCAAGCTAGTGCACTTCCAGGTAACCCCCCCCCTCCGCAGACGAGGAGACGCGTGTATTTCTCAACGCCATGCCTGACTGCCTCACGTTCACTTTTGCGATTTGGTCTTGATCGACGGCTTCTCGTGTTTCACAACCGCTCCACTGAAAAAAGAAGGTCCTGGAAAATCTCTATGGAGCCTCTAAATACATAGCGATCAGAACAGATTTGAATCGTAAGTGACTGTATTGGAATGTCAACAGGATGTTCCCCTTCACCCAGAAAGCCATGGGTCCTATAACCTTGCACAAGTTGCTGAGGTCGCTCTATATACGGCATATAAAACGTCATTTTAGCATGGTGAAACGAGCATGTGGTCGAGTCGGAGCGCGGTCAGCTAAGACGCGGCAGGCGTCGAGCCGCAGGAGTGCTGCGAGTCACAACAACAACAACAGCAGCGGCGCTCGGAGAGCCTGCATGACTGCAGCGCTCCCGCGACGAGCCGCCCGCCATATGTTAGACCTCATCACCGCAATCCTGCCCCTCTGTCGCAGTAATCCACCGCGGATTCATGCTGCTCGCGCAAGCTGCCGTGTGTGTGTGTGTGTATGTGTGTGTGCGTGCATGTGTTCTGGATCAAATGGCTTATCAAATTATACTACTGCTAGTAAACACTCCACTCATCCACTGATTATTGAGCTCTCTCTTAATCCCCTTGTATCATCTTTTTTTCTTCTGCTCCGTCCCCTCGCTGTTCCCTCTTCACCTCCTGGTCTCTCCCCCCCCTGTGCCCGTCTCCTCCCAGGGCTACCCTCAGGCCCTGCTGCCCCTCACCGTGGCAGGCATCCCCTCCATCCACATCTGCCTGGACTTCATCCCCGAGCTGCTGGCCCAGCCTCAGCTGGAGAAGCAGGTGAGTTCCCCTCCTCTTCCTCCTCTCCTTCTCCTCCCCTCTTCTCTCCTGGCCTCTCCTCTTCTCTCCTGGCCTCTTCTCTTTCTTCCTCCTCTCTCATCTCCTCCCCTCTCCTCTTTTCTCCTCCTCTCTCATCTCCTCCCCTCTCCTCTCATCTCCTCTTCTCTCCTCCTCCCCTCTCCTCTCCTCTGGCCGTGGAGCCCACAGCGATGACGCCTCTGTGCCAGTGTCTGTCCTATGTCGACTGGAGGACAGGCGCGGTGACCAGGCGGGGTGTGACTCAGTGTGGGGGGGTGTGTTTCCCTCCTCAGATCTTTGCCATCCAGCTGCTGTCTCACCTGTGCACCCAGTACGCCCTGCCCAAGTCCCTGAGCGTGGCCCGCCTGGCCGTCAGCGTCATGGCAACCCTGCTCACAGGTCAGTCCCCCTCCCGGCTAGCCCCCTAGCTTAGCTTCATTCTCCGTCTGTGGTCTCTCACTTTGTTCTCTGCTCTTCGCTGGGGCATTTATTTAGCTCAGCCTCATGATTCCCCTCATTTGTGTCGCTCTATCCTTTTCTCAAGGATCCGATTTATATGAAAGATTTCCTCTTTCTCTGTTGTTTCTTGATATCACACCGCCATCTGCTGGTGGACCTGTGTCCGTGCAGAACCCGTTTGCGCGCTCTCTCTCCCAGCCCCCTCTGCTGTTGGGTCTCACCCCCGTGTCTCTCCCCCTTCCTCAGTCCTGACCCGGGCCAAGCGCTTCTCCTTCTTCATGCCCACGCTGCCGTGCCTGGTGGCCTTCTGCCAGGCCTTCCCTCCCCTCTACGACGACGTGTCCGCCCTGCTGGTGCAGGTGGGCCAGGTGTGTGCCTCCGACGTGGCCACCAAGGCCAGGGACATCGACCCCCTCATCGCCCGTGAGTTTGCCGCTCCCGCCCCCCGACCGTCTGTCCGGCACCACCGGCACCAAGGCTCTTCAAGAGAACGTCTCAAATGTGTGACCCCCCCTCTGTCTCCACCCCCTCTCTGCTGCAGGCCTCCAGTACCTGAAGCAGAAGCCCCAGGAGGTGTTGGGCGCGGGGGCCTCCAAGCTGAGCCTGTCCCAGAGGACGGCAGAGCAGCTGGGGGGAGCCGACTCAGACGTCCAGCTCTGCTACCGCATAGAGGCCACCTTCATGGACATCATCAGCACCAGCCTGCATGGCCTGTAGACACACACACACACACGTGCTCACAGGAGCTGGAGGGGAGCTGGCTCTGCTCTGACACAGGCCACACCCACAGGGAGGTTGTCAAACACGAGTCCTGCTGTTTGTTTTGAAGTGGCCACGCACAGGTGGGCAGTCATCTCAGCCGACTGGACCCACGGTGTTTGGAAACGGTTGGTAATCAGGTGGACGGGTCATTCTGGGTCCCAAACCAACTTCATTGGCAGCCTATTGAGTTTGGACTTGGTTAGGTACTACTAGACTCGTGTTATACACACACACACACACACACATGTGTCTTTCTTCTGTGGGATTCAGTAAGACATGGTAACTAGTATGTTGGAAATAAATACAAATATGAGTGTGATTTAGAAAATGTTTGTAGTGTGAATGCCGACTTTGTCGTTTCTCTTTTTGGTATAAATTGTGAGCGCTACCTTTTGTATGTAATGACATGTCAAGTTCCTCATTAGTTGTTTTTTCTCCAACACTGTATGAATTGTTGGGTCCTGTCTCATGCTATTGGTCTGTTTATTTGACCACTGTACACATTTTACTCAGCAGAAAAATGTACGAGGGGACTTTGAAATTTGTAGTTTTGTATTGTACACGTTTGTAAAAAGAAAGAATGAAAAAAAAAAACTGTGGTCTCCGTTACTGCTTCATTGTTTGTTTGTGTCAAAGTGGCTTACTTGAACGTAGCACAAGTCAAAGCTAGGGACTTCAGTTGGCTGTAAGCAATGTGCGGGGCTCAAACACCTGAATTCAATAATTGCCTCAGGGCATGATGCACTGAAGTGATGTGTCAACCTGTTTAACCTCAGTCAGCCTCGCAGCCTCAACTCCAAGGTAAGCCACCCATTCATAATGGCCAAGTCTCAAGTCAGATTGCAGTTTTCCTGAGCTCAAGGCTCCACAATGTGAATCCATTATTCATGTTACGTTGGCTATAACCAACGGTGCTGGCCCCTTTTTTGAGGGCACTTCTGTCGTGGGTTGCTACTGAAGTGTTGCATTTAATGTTTTGAAAGTCCAATACTTGTGATGGAAGGGATTGCTTGTGAAATAGAAGCACTTCTCAGATGTAGGAAGTAGTCAAACACAAAGTGATGCTTATGTGAAATCTGCAGGGTCGTTTGAGGAATAAGTTGAACTGACAGACGTATGCCTATGTGCTCTGTGTGCAAATAGTTAGTACAGCAGTGGTCTTCAACCCTGGTCCCTCAGGGACCAGTCCTGCATGTTCTAGAATCTAGATGTTTCCCAGCTCCAACACACCTGACTCAAATGAATGGGTCGTTATCCAACTCAGCAGAACCCCGATAACGACCATTCATTTGTATCAGGTGTGTTGGAGCAGAGAAACTAACCCTCCTTAGTTTCAGATGCATGTGTTAAGTACTTAAACAGCTTCGCCTCTCCCATAACAGTCAGGCCCGTCTTTCTCAGGCTGATTGTTAAAGGTATTGTTTGTTCACCAGAGGGCACTCTTGCCACACCATAGATGGGTAGTCTCATTCCCAGACTTTAGAATTCATCAGCTGCAGTCCTACATGATTCTAATTTATGGCTGTTACTTCAGTCCAATGCAATCAAGTGTTTTTCCACCTCGTGAGAACAACTATGAAAAGATGTCTGTTGTGGATTAGCTTTACAGACAATGTGATGGCACTGTATTATATAAATGGGAATGCTACACATGTAGTTTGACCCCTGACTTCCAATAGATTTATCCATTTCCCCCCTCAAAGGCCTGTTGGGTTTTGTCATCCCTTACAGACTTCTCGACTAAATCGTGAGCAGTTGAACTTGTGCAAAGGGGCCGTGTGAGAGGGTTAATATCTCACATTCAGCCAACACGCAAACTGCCGGGGTGTATATCTGTCATCCATGGTGGGTTATTGAGCTCCATTTGAATTTGGATCCGTGAGAGCTGATGTTGTTGTGGGTGCAGATGGGAGGCACACTGCCTTGTTCAGAGTTTATCATGCTGTAGCTCTCTGATGCTCTGAGAGATGCCTGAGGCAAGCGGAGGTGAAATCACAGAGCCTGTTCTGTTTTCTTTCTGGGGTGCTGCTGTGTTTATAACACCTTGCACTGCTTACAAATCACACACACACACACATCTCTGCTCTCCACCCCCTCTAGGGCACACACACACGCATACACTCAAACATTCTTTTTCCCTCTGCAATGCAGAGAGAAAGAACATATCTACTCTTGAAGGTGACGTAGTTAAGTCGGTGAGTGATTATTAGATAGTTTGGTGGGAAGTATTGATTGGTACAGACTGTCTGGAATGAACTGGGAGACGGGTGATGTCAGTGAGGCTGTGTGACCTCTGCTGGTGCTGCTACCTCTTCTGCCTCCTCACCTTGCTGCCTCACTACCACCCTGGGGATGACAAGAACCTACACGCCGATTTTCACAAATGGGTTTCGTTGACTGATTGATGTTTAAATGTTTCACTGTCTTGAAGGCTGTCACAGAACCACAAACATTACCTCAACCTACTGATGGTAGTCACAGGACATGAATCAAGCCCCCACTGCTCTCACCCACCACTTATAGGATGATCGGTGAATGTTGACAAAGGCCCCTGTAAGAGGATCATGGTTTGAGATCATGCTCTGTGGTTCCTGTTTGTCATATTAAAACAAGCTGCCGTGCCAATCGTGCTGTCATTGCACGGGCAATCTGGCACAAGTCAGCACTGTTATTTACGGTGCCTCACAATCCAATTAGCTTTAGTTTGACTGCCATAAAGCATTCATTTAGATGTAACTTGGTGTGTGGAGAGGAAAATAAAAACAGGCTGGTTGCATGACATCATGTCTTGGCAGGGTCGTGAAATTGAAGCTTGTAGTTTAGGTTCTCTGGGAAACCGGGCCATGTGTTCCACTATTTAAAAAACGTGACTTTTTAAAGTAGTAGCATTTAAAGTTACTGGGTTGTAACTTTTATACGGCTCCTCAAGTGTTCCTCAGAGAAGCCTTCTAATGGCTTAGTACTCTTAGTTTTAAAACACAACATTAAGCCTCTGCGATTCACAGTCTACCGGTGGCCAGTCACTCACTAGCAATAAATGTGGTTAAATAACAATTCAACGTGTAACAAAGTTCATTGTGGTTTCGTAGGCATTCCTTTTCTGGAGCGCTCTCAAGGGTCGTTCAGGGAAGCTGTACCGCACAATGGTTGTCGTCTCTCATAATATGTGAATGTGCCTACAAGAACAATATATTTTACAGATGTGTTACTAATCTACAGTTAAAGGAATTCAAATGTAGTTTATTGAGCGACAAAAGACCTCCCACATTGCTGTTATTACATTGCCAAGAACGTATATGGCATGAGGCTATATTGAGCCAGCCACATTTTGACTGTCACTTTTGGATCATTGCATGGCTGCTGGCCAACTAGACCAATTACTGTGGCGTTATGACATGTGCTGGTCACTGATGATGGAAGACAGAGATGGGGCAGCATGGACCAGCCAAACCCTCTTTGTTTGAGAAAGAGGTCAGATAACCCAGTTAGGAGGAGGAGAGGGGAATCATTGCCTCCCACTGTCAGGGTCTAAGATTCTCATTGGGACAGGAGGCAATTAGTGTCCACGAGGACCCAGGCATACCCGGGCTTCTGGGGCTCTCAGTCAACATGGGGGATGGCTTTCACCACAATGTGACATTTGGCCTCGTCAGGGCCACAAGTGGCAGGTGGATCATTTGGTGTGAAAGATGCCGGTTTGGTTATGTGTGTAGCTGTGTGTGTCTGGGCACACCAGTGCTCCTCGTTATCCCCCCAGCAGGAAGGGTGCGTGTCCCCGGTTGGCGGTCACAGTCTGCGTGGGTCTCACCAGCAGCTCTGGTTCTAGGGGAGTTCAGGCAGTCGGAAAGCACCAGAAGCCGTCTCAGGGGCAGGTATGGTTGAACTGCGTTGAACTCTGTCGAGATGATCTCAAGGCTGGTTAGAAACAAAACTGTTGTTGTACAGACAATGAGAGGAGAGACTTGAGAGCGTCGATTTTTTTTTCTCCTCGTCTTTCGCGGCTGAAGATGCTGAGGGAATTGATTACACAGTGCAGGAGTACTTTGTAGAGGAGGAATGTATTTCCCAGGATGCGTCGCATGGAACAAAGGGACACCATTAAAGCTTTCATAACACCCTCCCAAACTTTTAATTGAAACTCCCTTCGGTTGAGCAGAAAGCATCTGAACCGAACGGAATCGGGGAATTAATTGGCAGTATGTCAACGGTGTATTTACATTTTGTTCTTTTAAAGACGTGATTAATTACAACAGATGAAGAAATCTGCGGAGGGAGAGATGAAACGTGTTGCAACCCCCCCCTCCCTCAGCCCCCCCCCCCCCCCCGACACTCCTCTGCTCTGAGGGGGTGTATACAGGCGTGCCAATTAGCAACAGACTAAAAGAGATCTTCTGTTTCTATTTCAGCAGGTAAACGGCCTGAAATTTAAATTGCCTTCAAAAAAAATAAAAAAATAAATGCAAACGTGCCATGACAAACAGATGCTATCTGTAGATCACAAATGATACTGCCCTCAGCTACAGGGTGAGCGGATTTTGAAAGCATCCTGTTCAAAGACTTTGAAACCTCCTAAGGAACTCACAAAACACTTGTATCAAGAAATAAGAGTTCTTTAATCTCAACCCCCCCAAAAAATCGACAGGTAGCAAATAAAAAGTCTAACTCCTTCAAAAAAAACTCGAGGCACACCTTGAAGCAGACCTCAGAGCATTGTATCTTCTACTGCTCACCTTTTACTTCTGATAATGCTGTCCTTTGAGGTCTGCTTGAGGAATCGCTGCTGGAGCCAGGGGCCATTTTGGTATTCAAAGGGAACAACAGCTCCCCAGACGGTTGATGAGAACACAACTGTGAACGGTGACAGTAACGAGAGCACTTCCCCAGCATGGAAGTCAGGTTGTGACATTTATCGCAACCAAAGAATGATCGTAGAGCTATGAAAAATACCCTTAAGGAAGAAAAAGACCTTGCCTCGTTCCCCCAGCGACCACATGTGTGGAGGCACGTTCTTGCCGATTCTGCAGTGAAACTTTTGAGCAACAAATGCTTTTGTACTGGAAATGCATTAGTCATAAGAGAAGGAAAAAGAAACGAGGTACCCATTGAAGTTGTAGAAAAGAACAACTCGAACACCCCATATTTTCACCTCAGTCGCTATGGAAAAGTTTGCGAAGAAAGAAAGTTTGATGGTGAAACATAAAAAGGAGGAATGTGAGATACCTCTGGAGCTTCTCTCGGTACATGTGCTTTTGTCAAGACCAAAGCAGCTCTTTTAAACCCCTGTATAAACGATTCTTCTCAGCGGCAACTCCAGGCAGCCGCCGCCACTTCACTAGCCCCGGCTCTGCGACAAGGGCTCGTGTGTTTGCCGAGCAGTCTTTGTTTGTGCCTCTGTACAGTCTTTTAACGCCCTTCTCTAGTGCAAGCACTCCTCCCGCTTGAGCGTGGAAGTCTGACTGACAGTACCTTGATGCAAGGCTGAATAAACAGTGGCTGAATGGGAGATTGATGGGTCAATTTGGGTCCCCCCATCTCCCAGCATCGGTGGCATTCAAATTGATTATGTTGGCCATGGACGACGTCCAGAAATGCAGTCCTTGAAATGAAGCAGGTCTTTTGGAAAACGTCCATCGGTCCCCCAGCACAACAGATGGCTCCGAACGCCAGAGTCCTATCCATATTAATAGCATGATTACAATGCATTACATCAAGATCTTGTCATTAACGTAGTGATTTAAAAAGCAATTACGGCGCTTGATTCTCATCAGCCACTGTAATACAGAGTGTGTTTGTATTGCCGTGGGGGGCTTAAGACGGCAGATTGATTTCCTCAGTGGGGGACGTTGGTTTTTTCTGCGTCTCTCCGCTGACTGACACCTAATGATCTGAAATAGCATCGTCATGGTGATGCTAGGGAGGAGAGGGGGGGCATGGCCCCGTGGTTGGGTCTGGTGATGGTGAGAAGAGCATCCACGGTTTCCAGATGGAGCTGGCGACCCGTGTCGAGGTGAGAGGGTCGGGAGGGCTGGAGGGCCAGACACCCTCAGGGTAACAGTGCTGTCCTAGTTCCACTCGCCTGGGTCCATCTGGAGGGTGGGCTCCCAGTCCAGACCCTCGGAGCTGCAGCTAGATGCGATGGAGCTCGAGATACACTCCCAGAACTGTGAACGACCAGTTTTTTTTCTTTTCTTTTTTTTTTTAAGAAAGGTTTCATCGGTGATAGAACAGGGTGACCAACTGAGAAACAACATCAGGCCTCGGTCATCCTCCAGCCTGAGCTAATGCCATAATGGGGGATAAAGGCAGGATAACGTGTAAGTAAATGTTTTGTGTTGTCGTTGGGAGTCGTTGTTGGTTTAGACCCGGCTAAGAGAGAAGCCAACTTCCTTCATGAAGAGAATCAGGTTCTGGGTGTGTCAGTTTGATCCCATCTCCGCTGCTGTTACCATCTCAGGTGTGAAATCCTCTCCCCCTGCCGCCGGAGGGATAGACGGGCGTGCTCAGCTGTGAAATTGTATCTTTTCGACACCCCCATCTTCCACCCCCCCTCCCAGACCCACCCTCCACCCTTCCCACCCCAACACCTTTGACGGGGTGGCGGTGGCAAGCCGTTATTCTCCCTTGGTAAATTATACGGTACGCCCCTGTGTGAGAAGCTATTGCATTCCACAGCTGAATAACCTAGTCTCTCTCTCTCTCTTCCTTTCCTCTCTGACTTCACTCCCTCGCCTTCCTCATCTCTCTTAAGACTCCTTTTCTTAGCTTGCCCTTCACACTGGCCAGCTCTCTATGCTGTAGCTTGTTATCTACAAAAGAACATCCTTAGACTAGTAGGCCTGATAGATTAGCATGCTCGTTTTTACCACCAGGTGGGGGGCTTCTCATTTAGACGGGGCCCATGGAAAATGTAGTCTTAAGGATTTAATTGCATCCATTTTGAATTGTACAACACCCATACTAAAAACATAGAAGTCGGCCTTCTTCGTGCGGCGTCACCAGGGCATGTAGCAGTATGAGGTGCGGTGAGGTGTGTGTGTGTGTGTGAAGCAGTCGGAGACACACACGGTTTCTCTCTCACTCATCCTGCAGCTCTGGAGTCGCCTCATCCGTCCTGCCCTACTCCTGCTTTCATAGTAATGTCCTACTTTTTTTCCACAATCCACCACGAGGCAGCACATTTCACTGACACACACACACACACACACGTTCCAGAAGGGAAGGACAGCAGCATGTCTCCTACAGGACTGAACTGGGACATCCCAGCAGGCTCAGACACATATTACTGTACCAGTCATTACAGTACACACATTGTCAACAATGAGCTAATTAAAAACATAATTTTTCGTGAGGAGCTAGGTTTTTGATGTTGTTTGAATTTCCTTTCTTTTCCCAAACTTTGACTGCCGATGCACCAAAAGGATTTTTATTTGTGAGTTTAACCAATTCAACTCAGTGATACTCACCCCCCTGTGTGTGTGTGTGTGTGTGTGTGTGTGAGGGGGGGGGCGGGTGAATGGACAGAGAGAGGTGTATTACACAGCTTCATTTGTTCGCACCCTAAATGTGTTGCAGGGCCACACCACTGAGCCGTTTGTTGTTGCCATTATGTAACACCAAAACAAATTACTAGCATCCATCTGCCGGGCAACAACAGTTTCCTTAATGTTCTATGTCCTATTTAAGAGGGTGCTCGGAGAGCCCTTTTACCAGCATATTAGATCCGGTTATGGAGGCTGAGACACGAGAGAGAGGACGCCCATGGAATGATTCAACAGGAGCAGAGAGAGAGAGAGAGAAGAAAGTGACTGTACTGTCCCTGATTTACCTATAACCCCCCACCCCCCCCCCACCTATAACCACCCCCACCCCCCACCACCACTGACACCAATGATTATAGCCCAGGGAGTGATGATACTATTCAGAGCTCTCCTCCAGCAGTGGCTCAATCACAGCAGCGACTCTCGTCAATGATAGACTGTGTGGGAAACGAGGGGAGAGATGAGGCAGGGTCTGAGAGAGAAAGCGAGGGGGCGAGCGGGGAGAGAGAGGGCGGGGGGGGTGGAAGGGAGACATTCAGATCGGCGCGGTTACCTTTTCATACGCTCCGAAACATTTACCTCCGTGTCGCCGTATTAAAACGTCGGGCGCCGTGTCGGCCTTTGATGAAGCGGGGCACGCTGGAAACACGAAAAAGGCATAATTGCCTCTTAGGTTGTTTGAATTGCTAACTAGGGCAGCCTGACATTTTCAAATGGTCCTGATTCTAAAGGAGATCAGCACACCCAGACACAGCCGAGGCCACTGTATTATGAGCTGCATTTAAATGAGACGGGCCACGCCCGCCGGGGTGAAATATGGAGGGAAAAAAACGACAGTCTTCCGGAATGTCTGTTTGAACAGTGGCGTGTGACTTGGAGGCACGCGCGCCCCGACGCGTGCACGCTCGCACACACCCGCAGAAGCGGCCTTGATTTAATTAGCGCTGCCGAGCTAATTAAGCACAGCCATGATGTCATCATGGCTGTGCTTGGAACCACTGATCTGAGAGGTATATTAGTCTTGTAGCCTAGCCTCGGGGGCTGCTAGTGGACCATACCAGCCGGATGAGGACTTAATGCAGCTGGGTTAACACAGGAGCCTGAGGGCTAGACATATATAGATCTACCTTTCCACATTCAGGCAAATTCAATATTTGGTCCGCTAGGATTCTGTACTTTTAATGAAAATACTATAGACCTGCGTTGGACTACAAGGTCCGTTTTGCGTTGTTTGTATTGAAAGCAGCTGTCAGAACAACAGCAGGAATCCACATGAAACATGGCCTTTTCAACAAGTGTCTCGTGGATCAATCTGAGCAGGGCTTGTTCACCTGTGTGTTGGTCTCATTAGGCTAAGAATGACACGTTTGCCTTTCCGCGTACCAGCGGAGGTGTGTGAGGAGTGTGTGTGTGTGTCAGAGAGTTCAGGGGAGAAGACTAATTGATTTCCTGGGGTTTGCTGTAATGAAACTCTACTAATCTCCTTCCTTACCACACTCGGCTTTTGTCCTCATGAATCAGACTGCCGTGTAATTGCTATTTTGACACAGGGCTCGCTTTGCTACTTTTTCATCCTTCACACTGCTCTGAAAGTAATTTTCATATTTTTTATACCCCAGGCTCACCACTGAAGAAAGCAATAACAAACAGAAGGAATGACTAATTAGGATAGAACAAATATGAAATTAGTCAACAACAATCTATTTGCATGCTGCCTTTTTCTTCTAAAGATGTTTTGATAAAAGGTCACAGATGCTTGAACCGGGCTGATGTTATTATTCAGCTCGGCGGCACCAGTGATTCTAAGAACAAGTGGGACGAAGGGATGATTCACGAGTAAGTAGGGATGAGTAAGTACCACGCACTCACATGGCCTGCACCAGTCCTGCGTGTCCTCTGAGGTGTGGTGAATGAGATGAGAGTTGTAACCTCCACACATCCACATCCGCCTCCCGGCCAAGCCAGCCATCCCCACCGAGGCCCATCAAAGTGGGGCAGATGAAAGGCTGACCCAGGGAGCCGAGCTTCGCTTATCCAAACAGTGGCATATGCTGCTGGGCCTCCTCGCTGTAGAGGAAATTGATGCCAAGCAGATGGAGGACAGGCGGCTTGGGTAGGGGCTGAGGCTGGGGGGGTAGAGGGGAGCTGGTGAGGGTTGGGCAGTGTGTGTCTGTGGGGGGAGGTGGGGCAGTGTGAAGCCTTCAGTCTTCTTCCTTTGGTGGGCCTAGAGACAAGCCGTCACTCTTCCACCTCTCATTCACTCTCTGTCTCTCTCACATGCACACACCTGCTGAAAGGGGGCTGGGGATGGGCAAGAGGCTTGCTCTTGGTTGCCAGATGTTCTGCTTTGCATACACGCCGGGCTGTAACGAGCTCTACTCATGCTGTTGTCCGTCTCTGCCAACGGTGTGGTAGCGCGCTCCACTCTGACACGTCCTGGGTGTTAAGCTTTGGCCAAGCGCGGCTCATCAACTCCATCATATTTTTTTTATATGCACCAAAGCTTTTCCAAAGTCCATGGTAAACATGTTTTTCTTTCTAATTACTTTTCTGTCTGCGGATCCTGTTTTGGCTTTGATTCGGAAAAAAAGAGCTGTTTAAAAAAAAAGAAGTTCACAGTTGAAATGATGCACTCCGCCACAATGAGCAGTCTGTATTCAGTTCCTCGCCAAAACTCCGTCAGGGCAGATTATCTTTCCTACAAATTATTTTTGTGACCCAAAGATTTCCTCTCAGTCCTAACCTTGTTTAAACCTCTCTATTCTTCGTTGCAAGCTCCACTGAGCTGGCAAAGGAGATGGAGGGAATTTATATTTGTGTGGTGCGCCTTTTCAAAGCCGCCTGTTTCCTTTGGCACAGCCACAGTGTGCTTTTACTCTGTTTATTAACTGCCTCCTGGGTCCTCTAACTTTTTCTTGGAGCACTGTTCCCCCAGTTTAACAAGATGACTTTTTTTCACCTCAACATGATTTGGTTTCCAGACTTCAGTGTGGCTCTCAGAGGCCCTGCTCGGACAGCCACATTCTCAATGGAATTCCAGTGCTTGGCCAGTAGAGAGAGGAGGTATTCATCGCTATCCTGACCCTGTACAAAACGGAGAAGGCGAGAACCTCTACAGAATGTGCTTTTTTCTGACACACGTACTGTTCAAAGTGTGGCTGTTTCATGAAAGCAACTGCATTGGAACCCAGCCAAAAAGTTGTGGAATTACATGATTTCAATCAGGATGCTTGTGAGTTTGAGTATTCAGTGAGCATGTCGCCAGCATAAACTATAGTCTGATGTGTACTGTAACGCTAGAAGACTATAAAGTTTGCCCGAACAAGATAATACACTTGAGAAAGTAATTTGTTGTTCCCCCAACCAGCCTCAGCACATGTTCCTGTGCACACATGCACGCTACAGACACTCTGTAGCAAGGCCTTCTCAGCTTCTTCCCATTATAAGCAGATGCTAGGCCTGGCTTCCTCAAAAAGCAGCATCTAGTTCACCAGAGACACCCAGAAGAAGGACGGGGGGGGGATTACACGACTGACACACCAAAGCAAACCTTCGAAAAACAAACCAGCTAGCATAATCACATCTGTGGCTGCTTACATTTACATAGCAATCCGTCTTTGATGCGAGGCCGACCCAACTTTGATTCGACCAGAAGGAGGAGGAAGCATCTCTATCAGCACAGCTCTGCTCTCTAAACACGCCCAATTACCATGACGGATGACTTCTGTCTCTGCTAACGTCCCACGAGGAAAATGGGTACACAACTTGAATGACGAACACAAACAAACACCCGTAGACAGCCGAGAGAGAGAGAGCAAGAGAGAAGGCGGGATATTCGTCTGTGGCAGAAAAAATATTTCTAAGTTCATTTTTTTGATCTCCCCCCCGAAGTTGATTGTTCTTCATCATGGGTGACACTATGTTCTATTTGTGGGGATTCGTCACAGGGGGGTTGGATGTATAATGGATGCGGGCTGAACGGGAGCAGTGCCTTGTGGGAAGACGGAGGGCCGCCGGAGAGGTCTCTCTGCTGTGGCTGATTGCCTCTTATTGAGCACAGCTGCCTTGGGGATGGGAGTGTGGAGGCGCTGTCGTGTGCCTCGAGCCTCTAGAGAACCCCCTCCCCTGCCCCCCTCTTCGCTTCACCCTACCCACCCCCATCCCCACCTCACCCTCTGGTGCTACCCACACCAGCCAGGTCCAGCAGACTATGGTGCCGTGCCAGCGGCTTGTTTTGGAACACCCCAAACCCGACCAGGCTCCTGTACTTCCTCCTGATTGGTCAGCCAGGACTGTTAATTGTATTCAGTATAGCCTCGCTTCAGTGTTGGTTCCGATTGGCTGCATGATGGAGTGTGGGTCTAGCTCAGTGATGGAGCATGTGACTTCAGATTGAGAGGTTGCAGGTTCAATTCTACCCCCTGTAATGTACGTCACATTGGATAACCATCAGCTAAATGAAAAGGTTATTTATTGTTATAAGGTCGCCGACAATGCAGGCCTTCATGCCATAAGCACCTTCTGGTTGATTTGTGCCGTGTTGCCTCTATGACTCCATGTTTGGTAGTGATACCTCATTTGATACATCCTGACATTTTCTTTATCACATTTGTACCCCGAGGACAGAATTAACTTGTCATTATCTTTCTGTGTGATTCTATATTTATAAATGAATTTTCCTGGGCTCAGAAGTGGCCCCGAGGCTCTCTAATTTGTTTCCCCCATTGCTGATCAGCAGGATCATTATTGTGAGTGGCAGCTCAATTCATCTTCTGCCGGATGTGTATTGTGTGCGTATGGACAAGATAATAAGATATTATTAGGTTTTGCTCACACTTTTGGCTTCAAGTATTCTTCATCACCTTCTAACTCACTGTCCTTTGGCTATCTGTCAACATCTCCTCTCACTCCCTCTTGCCCTTTCTCATTTATTCTCTCTCTACACTGCTGTAATTCATCACAGGAGTTGTGATCTCACCCTGGCCTACACATGGTCTGAAAGTCGGTTCTGAAGACAAGATGTTGGGTGTCGAGCAGACTAGATTTCCTGTTCCCTCCACGATGACTGGATCATTTCTAGCGGCGTGTCCAGCAGTCTGGCCTACGTTAGAGTAACACCTGGAGCCTGTAGATGAGGATGACAAACTGCCCTCGGACTTCCCTTTTCTTTTAGGAAATGATATTCATTTTTTGGGGGGACCCATGACTGTGTTTCTTTAGTTGTTGGAAATGGAAGTGTTTTTAAGTTATGTTATACGTAAGAGTTTGTTACAGTATGGCGTAGTGTTCATTTTGGTTTATATCTCCTATATGGTCTCATTTTGCCGCGAGTGCTGACGTTATGAAGTAGAACTCTCTGAGGGATCTTGAACCAGCGTAATTGACTGTCCCAGGAATTACTGTGGATTTTTACAGCTGCACTTGACACATTTATCCATACCCTGATTTATCCACACCAGGAGAGGGTCACAAAAACGGAAACGTTGCAGTTACATATTGAGTACGTACTGTAAGCTGCAGTAATCGTAAAGCCTGCGATTTTCAACCTCAAGCTAATTGGGCTCAACATTCTCTCATTGATGTCGCCACCACCCCCCTCCCCCTCCCCCCACCGCCACCCCCTCCTCCCAACCAGTGTAATTTCGAATGCTTGCGAGTCTATTTGATATTGACTGATGATTTAGCTAATCTGAACCGCAGGGAGGATCGATCCAGGACGGAGACTTGTCAGGCTTGATGAGATGTCCTGCTCATATTGTCTGAGGGTCTGGTCATTTCGCGGTAAAAGAAAAGGAAATCGATGCATATATTCATCCTTCAGATCATGGAGATGTATTAAGTGTCGTCGGGCACATTCCCCTCACGGTGGCTGACAGATGATCCCTCCCTCTCAGGTGCAATAAATGACTCATCTTTAAAACCCTCTTTAATAGTGTGTCTCGACTGGACCACCCCCATAAGGCTCCATCTCATTTCTCGTCCAATGGGCTCGTCAGTGGCATTGATTCATGTGCACCGTCGGACAGCCAGTTGAGGT
Source organism: Osmerus mordax (assembly GCF_038355195.1). Lineage (NCBI taxonomy): Eukaryota > Metazoa > Chordata > Actinopteri > Osmeriformes > Osmeridae > Osmerus > Osmerus mordax. The sequence goes on from NC_090068.1 coordinate 7,616,639, forward strand.
TCTGTTCAAGGGGCAGGGCTCCATTGTCCCGCGAGCTTGTTGCTTTGTAGGTTCTACATTCATTTGCTGTCGTGCCCTCTCACCCGTGGCGTTTTCCCTGTTATTTTTAGTTTGATAACCGATCATAGGGCATGCTGGGAGCAACACGGTCTCACTTAGGAAATGATCTCATGTCTTATTCAGTGCTTCGAATAAGGCCTACATTGACTCACTGAAAATATGTTCTTAGTCCTGCTCTATTATATGGCCAACAGACAAAGTTTGCATGTGTATTTCTAGATCATATTTTTACATCAATCATGAGATCCATTCCCTTCCAAGTCTGTTTCAAACTATGTTAGAAGTCTAGTGGGCTGGCCCAGTGCCCATAACAAGGTCTGATGACCAAACCGTGGTTTCTCATTAGAGGCATGTATTTGGATAAGGCAATGCCTTCTAGCATGGAGACCATTGGATGTTAGTACCCATCCTGACAGTGCCTCTGGAATTCTAAAATTCACATATCTGAACAATGCATGCATCAAAATGTCATTACCATGACAACACAAGAAACCATTTCAGATTTACCAACAGTTTTCATTCTGGCCCTTTCACTCAACAAACCTTTATCTGAAGCCACCTCTTAACATTTACAACCCATTTCTCTACAATTTATTATAATGTTTTTATTGTATGGCATGTAAGCTTCCTGTCTAACTAATGAAGAGGTCTATCACTAACCACTGATCAATTAACAATAGTTAAAGATGACAAATACAGATTACTTTATATATTTGATACTGTTTTGAATGTTCTGAATGTAATAGGCAATGTTTGATCTATACCCTGCTATGTTCGCTCATACCAGCAAGGAGCTCACAAGAGTAAGAGGAGGTTTAGAAAAAGAGGATCCATTTTCAGAGAGCTCAACCTCGTAGCTGGAGGGACTTGAAGGCGAACGGGATCAATCTGAGTGCAGGCTGGAACCAGTTAGGAGACGGACAGGAAGAGAGGCTCTGTTGACGCCAGGAAGAGAACGGTGGACAGAGACACACAGGTCCAATTGATTAGAGAAAGTCTGAGAAAAGTCGAGGAGGAAATGAACCAATGAAGGAGAAATGAACCTGAGAGAGAACCGGGAGGGTGAAGACGAAGGGCGAGATGGACAGACTGATGGAGGAGGCCTTGAAGGATGTCTAGTGAGGAAGCGTACGTTCAGGAGGAGACAGCCACTGGAGGATCGCGAAGAAAGCATCAAATGGCGACGAAGGAGTCCGCATGTCAAATATGAATAAGGCATAAGAGAAGGGTCTGTACAGGAAGGAGGGGATGGAAAAAGAAAGGATGAGTCACGACATGTCCAATGGGAATAGACTCAAGAATAGAAAGGGTGAAGGAGGGGCTTCATAATGTATAGGAAGGGGCAAAAAATATATATTTTGAGAGCAATGTGAAGAAAAGCCTGAAATCCAACAGAAATGGACAGAAATAGGGAGAGAGGAGCACTTCAGTAATGCAGGTGCACCTTGAAAGGCTAATTGATGTCCACGACCAGAAGATCCATAAGGACCTGGATCCAGATAAGATTAGTGCAGCCAAAGACGTCACACTTGTTAAGAAATAAGCCCCAGGGTTAAACATTTCCAGGTAACAACATTTGAGGCTGATATTCAGCCATCTGTGAACACTCACGTCCAACCACTCGCGCCTAACCTCCTTACCTCTTGCACTTTAAAGGAAAGATACATTTTCATCCTTACCTCTCCCTCAGGCTCATTCAGTAGGAATAAAACTGTACAAAGGCAAGCTAGCTGTTCATTGGACAGTTTTATGGGGATTTGAGGTGAGTGGCCAAAAAAACGAGGACACAAGGACATTCGAAAAGTGATGATTTTAAATATAAGACACATAAAGAGTCATGCCGTGTCTAGCTTTTTGAAGAAATCCTTGCTCGCACAAAACCATGGACATTCAAAACCCCCGGCCAGCCATTACAGATAACACATACTTGAACCAGCACATACCGAATATAAAAATTCATCTTGAAGGTCAAATCATTTCAGAAGTAATTGCACTTCAAGGTTCATAATTTTAACGAGATAGTTAATCATTTAATTCCTGGCCACATCAATAAACGTCTGTCCACATTTTTCTTTATTAACCATATAATTGTCAAACCTCATTACGGTGAATGGGCTCTAATAGGCCTGGGTCTAACACATATAATGATGGGAAAGACCAAATGGAAATATGCATGGACCACTTAATTCCTCCTCTCACGCTCACCAGGCTGTGAACAGGTCTCAGGTGGAAGATTCCTCTCCCTGCTTCTGTCACCGCGGCATGCAACATATCCTGCTCATTCTAATCTAATATGAAAACATCCCACCTTTATTTTAGGCGCTGTTAACACATCCTCCCATCCCAACGGCTATTTGATGTCAGAGGACAGCTTGAAGGGTTTGAACGGCAGTTAATTGAATGACCCATGTTCTATGCCCAAGTGGATAACTCACGTCATGAAGCTGCATGTGTGGTTAAAGGTTAAATATCTTGACAGGCCTGTCAGAAATGCCAGCGCTTCACACTATGCTGGGGAAAAAAACAGAGTCCTCATGTCGAGCTGTTCTGCACATTGCAGTGTGTCTACTGAAATGTTTACCTCTCGTGACAGCTGAAAAAAAATGCTTGTGACAGTTTGTGTGATCGGCTCCAATTCTGGAGGGTTTGTTTTGAATATTTCACTACTTAGATTACCTTCCACTGGCAAGAGTGAAGATTTGTCGGAAAACCTCCGACATGAGTGTAATGCAAAAACATAGCAGGTGGGTTTTAAATAATATACAAGGCAGGAGGTTTAACAGTAGACTTCAGCATGAATTTTTTAAATGATGTTGCTGCAGAGCTGACTAATGGAATAGGCCAGTGAAGGGCCAGATGTTACCACAGGGTGGTGCTGTTTACCAGTAAATATTCCCTGTGCACGCCTTATCACAGCCTGCTTTGGGCTTTCAACATCATTGTAATTAAATTGCCTGCCATATGGTGTCCTCTCTGGACAGATAAATCAAAATCAGACAGTGAAGTGAGGTATGTATCACACCTGTCATAAAATCTTATATTCAACCATTTTGTGATCATCAATGATTCAATGCAACAAAAAAGAATTGCAGTTCTGACAGATGTGCAGCTTAGATGCCAGAAACACAATAACAAGGTTAAGAAATGAGACAGCCGTGGCAATCCTGATCAAGTCCATGCTAATTGCCCAGGTAAGGGAAGTGTATCGTCTAACAGAGACTTCTCCCAACCTAGGATCAACATATGATGCTGTGCCCAGCTCCCAGCCAGGTATCCCAGCAAGCCCCTGCTGTGGCTGGTCCAGTAGCGGTCGTTAGCTTGATGCTTGATATAAAACTTCCCTGCCAAGTCATCAGACTGGTCACAGTCATTTTGCTGCTGTAAGATTTCCCTTTAAAACCCAGGACAGCTCCAAGAGGATTTATTTACTCTTCACTGATGCTGCGTGTGTGTGTGTCTCTGAAGAGTCCCTAAATCCTCCCCGCGCAGCTCGACGACTCCCGTGTCGAGGCGCGCCCGTGCCTCGCCCGTGCCTCGCCCGTGCCTCGCCCGTGCCTCGCCCGTGCCTCGCCCGTGCCTCGCCCGTGCCTCGCCCGTGCCTCGCCCGTGCCTCGCCCGTGCCTCGCCCGTGCCTCGCCCGTGCCTCGCCCGTGCCTCGCCTGTGCCTCGCCTCGCCCGCTCGCTTGCCACCTTGGCGCCTCTCAGCCCCGTTGCGAACAAGTCCCCCTCCTCTCGTAAGTCTGGGCGGAGCATTAGCATTTTGTAAATGAGCTCGTGTGCAAAGAAGGGTGTGTTGGGCGTGCTGCGCAGCCCGGCCCTGTAGATCTTTCCCATGGTTGAGTTCAAAGGGAGAGAGAGCGGCGACGGCCAGATGGACTCGGGAGAAGCCGGGGCCTGCCAGAGAACGCTCCCCGAGCCACCTGCCGACACCGCTGCCGACGGCAACCCTCGCCCCCCCCCCCCCCCAACCCCCTCCTGCTAACCCCTCTCCTCACATCGTCCACCTGCCGAAACGACAGAACCCACCGCATCACCACGACGGGGACCGAGCTGACCCAGTTTGATGGTTTCTCTCTGCGCTTCAAAGATGGCATCTCCTCCGTCTGCCTGGAGTACTGTAAAGCTGCCTTTGTGTGTGACCCGAGGGCGGAGAAAGGGAGCGGCGGAGAGAAATCCATTTTTTACGTCGTGTTTACAGATGTGATGTTCGTTCTGCTCAGAGACAGGAAGACGGTTAAATCAAACGGACAACTTCATTTCAAAGGAGACTGGATGGCTCTCGCCGCCAAGATGTGTTTTTACAAACTCCACTCTAATCGTGAGGGTCTTTGAAGCCAGACGAATCAATATATACTCTGATGACTCTGGCCATTCCACTGTGGAATGAACATTTGCTGCATATTGCTTGGATTTGGGCCACTGTTAAAAACTTGATCAATCAGCGTGTCTCCCTGTTCCTTTGCCAAGTGTAGCTTAAATATGCGTGTATGAATCAATGGTTCTTCCCCAGCTAAAATCAGCCTTGTCAGTAAAAAGAGGAATGAAGTAACCCTGGGGCTGGCCCACCGGTGCTTTGTCATCACCTCTGCCAATGTCAACAGACATCCATGCTACTGAGTGAAAGACTGTTAGAGATGCAGCACATGCTTGGTTAGCAAACCCATCAGCTGCAGTATGTCATGGCCGTTCTAGCAGTACGTTCTTTACTCTCTTTGTTTCTCTCTCTCTCTCTCTCTCTCTCTCTCTCTCTCTCTCTTTCTCTCTCTCTCTCTCTCTCTCTCTCTCTCTCTCTCTCTCTCTCTCTCTCTCTCTCTCTCTCTCTCTCTCTCTCTCTCTCTCTCTCTCTCTCTCACTCTTGCTTACACACACACACACACACAAACTATAAATCTCCCAGGCCTTGCCTATCGATGTTGCTCTGGTAGCTGTGCTGTGGCCTGTCTTGGCACTCATACATCATCCTAGTGTAAATCCCGCTACATAATGCCCATCATTCAGGCTGGATCAATTCCCTGGACAACTAATTGAGATTGAATGAAATACAGTGGCTCACAGTTGGAACAACAAATGCCTCCTAGCCTTCCCGTGGCTCTCACTAGGGTATGTTCTGATCGGTTCTTCCCAAAGGCATGTCCACAGGCATCCACCTTGTTAGAGAAGGGGGGAGGGGGGAGCAAAGAGGTGTGGACAGCCTAGATTCAGCCATCTAATCATAACTCATTGTTAGTCGTCTGCCTATGAAAGCAGTTTTCCTGCCTTCCGGGGAAAATGCTATGTCCTCTCTCCAACTCTCTCCCTCTCTCTCTCTCTCTCTCTCTCTCTCTCTCTCTCTCTCTCTCTCTCTCTCTCTCTCTCTACAGCTCTATCTTTCTCCCTGGTCTTGCTCTCTCTCTCTCACACCTTCTCTCTGTCTTTCCCTCTCTTACTCCCCCTCACTCTCTCTCTCCCTCCCTCTGTGGGAGGTGTGCGTAGGAAGAGACTGATGCCAAGAGGAGGGCAACACTGTTGACAGAGTGAGCTATCAAAGGAAGTTGTGTTGATTAGGGAGGAAACACGCTCCCTGTGCTCAGCGCCACATTATTTATTTGTACAGCTGACTTGAGGCTTCCTGCGGTATGCTGGTACAACTGGATGTTGGTATTGTTTGTTCTGTAAATCTTAGCCGTCTTCACTGTCACTCCGCGCTGAGGAGGCCAGGTCTGTGTGAAGCCTGAAGGGTTTATGAAGCCCGACTTTTACAACGTACAGGTTGCGGAGAGGGCGCCGAGAACCTTGCTGTCTTATCAGGATCGACAGTAGCTGTGCGTTTGCAGAACAATGGACATTCTCGTCCAAAGTTTCCGTGAATGTCATGGTTCTGGCAGGCCAAACATGGCTCCAGTTACCCGAGGGGTTGGTGGAGTTCTGCTGCGTGGAGAGATTTAGTATTTTGTTACATTGCTCATCATACTTTATGCGCTTTGGTATGGTGCTCCACCGACTCTGGCTTGGCAGCTAACTATCGTGCAGTGGGCTTGGCAGGTTATTCACTGGTCTGTGTGAACGGGATTCCTGTCTCCTCTCTAGCCCGTTCCTGTGATGAATTATATATGAAGAGCAGTATGGCAGCTCTGCTGTAGAGATCAAACACTGCTATCCAGACCTGGCCAGAGGCAGCCCGAGCTGACAGACAGACTCATATAGACAGAAAGGCGGACAGACGGATGGAGCGATGAATGGACAGCCCGCGAGTAGCCAGCCAGGGCCAGCCAACCCACCCAGACGTTCATCATCAGCGACGTCACTCAGACGGGAAGAGGCGAGGGCGTTGGAAAGGAGGCAGCCTTTCTGCCGCTGAGAGATTGATAGCGACGGCGGTCTGGTGGAGGTCTAGTCTCCACCTCCGAGGCTCTGCTCCCGGTTTCCTGTTTCCTGTCAGGGTCCGAGTGCAGGCCAGACAGCGGCGATGGATGCCCTCTGAAGCCTAGCCACACCCAGGGGTTTTTCAAAACCAATGCCCCTTCCCCCGACGCCCTCCCTGAATCAGACCTACCGTATCAGATCATTGTTTACAAAGTGTCTTTCTCAGCTTGTCGCCGTACGGCACGTGACTGAGGGAAGAGCCCAGAGTGGCGCTGAAAGCCCACGCCGTGTCAGCGTTCGGCTCACAGCCTCTCAATATCTTCCCACTAATCATCTCCCGTTGGCAGTTGATGGGCAGTTAGCTGCGTGCGCTACGCTGACGACGCCGCGGAGCGCCTGCCGAGATCCCCGTCGACGGCTGACAGCTGTGCTCGTCTGCGGAACGTTCCGCCACGTCGTGTTACTGTCAGAGGAAGGCGAGGAAAACAACCGTTTGATTTCTCATTCATTCATGCAATGTGTGCGCGCGCGTGTTTGTTCTTGGGTTCGTGTGTTCCTGCGTTTGTGGAGTGTGTTTGTGTGTGGCAGGGGGGAGGGGTGCTGGAATGGAATTCATTAATTCCAGCGATTTGCCAGTCAAAGCTCTTCTTCTCTCTCTCTCTCTCTCTCTCTCTCTCTCTCTCTCTCTCTCTCTCTCTCTCTCTCTCTCTTTTTTTTTTTTTACCAGATGGAACATAAGCAAACACAATCATGCGCAAATGAGTCCAAATGAGATGTGACAGTCGTATTGAGCTTCATTTATTAGCGGTGATTACGCCCCGCTTTCCCCTGGCAGCCAGCAGAGATGACTGGGTGTAAATAAAAGAAATCAGCAAGCTTTATAAAAAAAGGGGATATTATTAATAGTGATGGCTGGAGCAGGCATGATGAGATTCATTAAGGTGCTGATTCTCCCCGGCCTTATTGAACACGGTGTTGTTGTGTGTCACTCAACTTCTGCCGCTCTAGGGCTTCCACCAGACACCGCTCTGCAGCTCTATTGTGGCAAAGAAGCATGAATGGCCACTATGAATGTTAATGTGGCATTGCGGGTCCCCTAATGACCACATGACAACGTATGAGGTCAGTCGCTCTGACATGTTTGGCCTCAGAATACCTCATCTATTTCGAAGGGAAGAATGGGAGTGGATCCAGGATGGAAGAATTCGTTGTAAAACATTCATACCACTTCCATTAACTTCCTTTCAGAAACTGCTGAAGGTGCACATGTAAGGGGTTTTATAAAGTAGCATTGATGAAAATGTACAATGAAATGTTTCGTGTCTGTTAAAGCTCTATCTGATCTATTGATTTTTCCGAGTGCAATAAAAGGTCTGCATCAAGCCTCAAAGCCATACTTATATTCAGTATGTATTCCATGCATGAATCATTCTTCAAAATGTGCATCTTGATGCGAGAGAGAGAGAGAGAGACAGACATTGATTGTCATCTCTGTTTCCACCTGGCTGACAGCCGGATGCAGCGTGGAGAAGCAGATCTCTCAGCCTATTAGCATGGAGGGCATCACCTGTCACCGGGCGGGAGCAGAGCTCCCTAATCATGGGAATTCATTTGGATGTCCCAATCAATATTGAGCAGCTGGATGGCCCCCACACTGTGGTGCTTTAATCAGACCCATGTGTGCCTCTGGCTCTCTGGCATGGTTCTATTCACCGCTGGCGGCCTGTGGATGTCATATTCTTCTGCCTGGAGGTGGTGGTGGTGGGGGGGGGTGGGCGGAGGAGTGGGGGGGGGCTGTGAAGCTGAGAACTGGTGGACTGGCGTCTCCATAGGAATCTCATGTGCCTAGTTAGCTGAAGTAGCCTGATGATGATCATCTTACTGTTACATTGAGATCGGTGACTAGAATGCGCTGGGTGACTGATAAGAATCCTTCCTTTGCTAATTGCTATTGTATAAGGAACTGACTGGAGAGCTTTTTAAAATCATTATCATCAATCTGTTAAATAATCTTCCTAAAGTTTTTTTCCCCAATGATCCATTGTTTGCACAAGTTGGTTTAGCAAGATCTTAATTAAATTCATTAGCACAATTTGCCTGCCAAATTTGAAATAGAAAACAATAAACAAGAACAACCGATTAATCACATGAATTAGACTTTTGTAGATGCTCTCCAATTGGCTCAGTGCAAGTGTTACGTACAGCAGAACATTGGCTACCGGATTCATCTGTAATAATCTCAAAACGAAACTAAACATATCAACACCGTTTCATTAACTCTCACTTTAGTGTCACCACTAAGAATATTCAAACCTTTTTTCTATCTAAACTCCTTAACTTGTCAATTTAGTTATTTTCAATCTGCCAGGTTTTAGGCGCACTCAAGAGTGTGGCACAGAATACCTTGGAATCCATTAGATGATCTGATTGTCAGTCTAACACACTAATTGAACGCTACCCTAGCCAATTCTCACCAGTGGAGAGAGACTGCTGTTGTAAACCGATTCTGATATAATTAGAGCAGCGAGGCTTCAATCACAAGAGGCAAACATTTTCCCTCTCATTAGAGAGCATATTAACATTGTCTTATTGAATGCCATAGTCTCTACCTAATAAGATTTGCTATAGGCGTCCAAAGCCCAAGTATTTCCCTAATGTGATCCAGCGAGACTACTCTTTTCTCCCCACGTCGGTAAAGTGAGTCTTCGAAGACCTCTTTGATCTTGGTTCATTTACTCATCCTCCAGACTATTTTAAAGAACAAAGCTCACCACGTCGCTGAACAAGGAGAAAGAATAATTTGGTTATTCTTCACAATTCAGCGTGAATAAAGTTTGCTTTGTCAAAGGAAGAGTCGTGAGGCAAGTGGCTGCTGAATTAAATAATAGTGGAGATTAATATCTCCTTATTTTCTATTCAACAGTGAAGAAAGTTTCCAATGCCATGACCCAGGCTGGTTATAATTTTAGGGGACAAGGAGTAAGTCCTCAGTGTGGTACTAATCAGGGGTGAAATTTGACTGGCGCGTGCAGTTCCCTAGGGAATCAAAGGAATCTGAGAGCTCATGTTTTAGTTGCACGGTCCATGTTTGTTGGACTGGACCTAGAACATGTAATACGCTGCTCACTGTTCAAAGAGACTATGATTAGGGGACTAACAGTAGCAATGAAGGACTGGGTGTATTTGCCTCCTTCCACAGGAGTGTGTGTGTGTGTGTGCGTGCGTGCACGCGCATGTGTATCTGCTCGGTCTCAACTCAGTTACCACAAAGTTGACTCTATCCTGTTTGCCGATCTTGAGAGAAAGGTTTGCACATTGCCATGGTTACCACGGCTGCCAAGTGTGGCGTTCGGGAAGTATATTTTAAGAAGTTTATCTCCAACTGTTGTGCAGCTTTGTGCTGTTAGAAGCAGTGCGTGTACGGCAGAACAAAATTGATTCCCCGACTCAGTCGGACTGACTGCGTTCACGTTTTTTGGATCTGTGTTCATTCTGAAAACATCCGGGGTCCGGGGTTACGTTCACGACGCACCACAGGGGCTCCTCGTTCTGGAGTCAGCCCCTGCACCCCGCTGCTGCGCGTTCAAACGCCGGCGTTCCACAGACGTCTGCACAGGAGACATCTCTATCGTTTCACGTCCCGACTCCAGCCTGGGTTTTACTTGCGCGGAGAGCTCGCCTCCTACTTTTCCATCATTGCCCTTTTCATAAAAGGCACCAAACATGTCCAAGGGAAAGGTCAGCGAGCTCTGAATAACATTCGAGATCTTCACAGCCTCCCAAGCCTCTGCTTTTGTCCTCCCCCATCATCTGATTCTCTCTGTTCCCGTCCTCCACCCCGAGGCCCCTCGACAGAGCAGCTGGGAGAGGAGGGTGCGTGTTTGATATTGGTGGACTGTCGTTTTTTTCGGGGGCCCTTTTGCCCTTCCGCACCGGCTCCCGTGATCGTTTGTTTCATCCACGGGCCCAGCCTTTCGCCAACACAATGTGCGTCCACATTCATTTGATTGTGGAGACGTGACGACGGGGTAGGCGGGGTTTATCAGTGGTAAGTTGGTAGGTTAAAATTTGCATGCAGACAGCTAAAGTCACGACCGATCATGCGAGCATGAGGAGCAGACGTGCTGTGGGCGAGGGCGAGAGAAAGAGAGAGAGAGAGAGAGAGTCGTCTC
>NC_090068.1:7627412-7697104 GCF_038355195.1 Osmerus mordax
CCATGTAATCTAACCAGCCCTCCTTTTTGAACCCCCCTTTCTTTTACTTCTCTTAACTCTCTGAATGAAACAGTGGTTCAATCAAGGTTCATTTGCAATCTATTTCTCCAAGGTACCACGGTTCCTTGGTTTCCCGCCCAAGGTAATCTCCCTAAACTATAGAATTAGTATGTTTATTTGTCAATTGGACATATTAGCGACCCTGACCTGGTTTAACTTCAAAGCATACCGATGTGTGGCTTGACTTCCATCATTTGGGCTCTGCAGGGGAAACTATATTACAACCCTGCAGAGTAGCAGAGAGGTCAACATATGGAGCTTGGATACAGTACTAGCATATACAGGAAGCACTGTGACTAGACTGACTGCTCTTAGAAATCGGAAACCAGGTTTAGGAAACCATATGGATCCACACGTTTTTTGCACATATATAATATTCATAATTTTTTACTTGGGAGCTTAAAAATCATTTCGTGAACAGTTACCTGTATGGTGAGGATCAAAAGGATATGTAACTAAATCCGAGGCCATGTTTTTCCACGAGCCGCGGTCCTTGCCGTGGTAGATTGGGAAAGAAAATGATGATTATTATGGTATATAAGATCCAAAGCAAACATTGGCGCTACTGTCCAGGCGCCAACAGCAGCACGTTCTCATCCTGATCACCTGCTCAAGCCCTCTTTCGGCCCTCTCCACCCCCCTCAGCTGAACCAGGAGAGGCAGAGGGAGAACCAGACGACCAGTCAATCCCTCAGGACACGGGACGGCCCCATCTGCCTCATGAAACACGCCATCAAACTGTTCGTAGCTTTACGACGTCGCCGCAGAACGCTGTCTGTTGTTATACTGGCAGTCCCCTCACATCAAAAGCAGCTGTTGTTTTCAAAACTCCGATTTTTGTAGGGTCTCTGTAATTAGCTATACAACAATGTCATGTTGTCCTCAGTTGCTCTGAACCCAATCTAAACAAGCTGTGTGTGACAGGCATGTCACGCGCAATGTTTATGTACGTGTTTGTTGCTGATGTTATAGTATTGGTGTGAAGTGATTCCTGGTTGGCAGATGTGCCTACATCTGTAATCTGTAATCATAGCAGCCGTCGCAGGTTGGGCGTGGCGTGTGTGTGTGTGTGTATGTGAAGGATTCCAACTGCGCCAATGCTGATTTGTCTGCGTCTCTGCTTTCAACCACTACCGTAATACTATCCATCTCAACTCGATAATATCCGTCAACTTTAACCTAAACATCGTGATGACAGCCATTCAAATAGTATTCCCATCCGTAAACATTTCCCTGTCTTGTTCGAGCGGTCCCAGATGCCTCCAGTCCTCTCTATCTGCCGTCATGCAGTGCTCCTGCACTGTAAACCCATTTTGTCTGGTGTCTCTCTAGCCAGGACTGGAGGCATCTCCAGCCTAATCCTTCTCCAGCCTCGGGCCCCCGGCTTCCCACCTTGAAGACGTCCAATCAGATAACCCCTCCCCCCCCACACAAAGGCTTACCTTCCCTGTGGCGATCCAGTGGGACACACTCAAGGTGTGCTGGCCTCCGTGTACCCCCCCCCCCACCCCACCCCCCCACCCCCCGAGGGAGTGAGGGAGATTACAGCTCCTTCTCCAGTGAAGGGAGCCTAAGGCTCTTGTTCCAGCATGTTTACCATTAGGATCTCCTTCAGCAGTAGGCCAAACCCTGCCTTCCCTTGGCAGATCTTGTTACGAGCTTTTCATGAGAGGAAGAAAGAAGGAGGGGATTGTAATTCAGTGTGCTGGGGAGTTCATCCTGGTCCTATTCATCACCTCCCCTGTCAGCGTTCAGCAGCCTCGGCCTCATGAATACAGGCCCGGACGACGCTGAAACACTCACTTTGTCCATCCCTGACCGCTCTCATGGTCCGCGTTTACTCACTTTACTGTGGGGGGGGGATGCGGGTCAAATCAATGTTGTTCTGACGCTGTTGTTTTGCTAATTGATAGTGAGAGCCTAGCCGAGGGGAAGAACAGGAACGTGTGATCTGAACACTTTTAAGGGCTGCTAATTTCGAAATGATGAAATTGGGTGCTCGGGCCATTTACAATCAAATATTTGAGGGAGAATGGCTCGGGCTGGTTTGGCGCACTGTCATGTAAACAATGACACACTTCTAAGTCCGTTGTGATTGACATCGGATGAACGGAAGTAGGCAGCTATGAAGTGAGCATTGCGTTGCAGAGTCACCCGTACGGCTGCAGTTCCAGTCGATTGCCGCATCATCCTCCCGTTGCTCTCAGGTTTATGTGTTCCCAGAATAAGACGCTCTGTGTTGTCAGACATGATGTAGGCGTTCTTCAGGCTCGGCATCTCGGCTTTCTTTTTCAAATATTTGTCAGGAATCCCTGTTTATACAATTTATCTCTGTTCCTTATTTCATTCTAGCGGTGGGTTGTAAATCGCTGGTGGAATTTCCCATGGCAACCGTGCTGTTTGGTTAATGATACTGCCTCTGCTTAATGGCATGTCTGACTGATGACATGGAACTGATGGAAGAGAGAGAGATTTCCATGAGTAATAATTAGATGGAAAAAAATGCTCCTCTCATGCACTGAATTCCAGTGTAAGTGGAGTTTTACGTTGATGATTTATTAATCAGGCATTAGAGAAAAAGCCGTCCCCAATGATCCAAATGCAAAAGCAGATGTTTTCGACTAATGCCAATGGAGATCAATTGACTAGGAACAGTGTGGCCCAGGCAAACCTTGCAGTCTTTTCTCTACTGCAGGGGTATAATGATGACTTTGTAATGAGTGCTTGGGGAGTGCGTCTGTCTGGGTTCCAGGCAGTGTATGTAGACAGTCTCCCCCCCCCCCCCCCCACACACACACACACACCCCTCGTAGACTGCAGCCACCCGCTGAATTCTGATGGTTCTTCCTCTAGCATAGATTCACACATGTGCCATGCTGCAGCCTGGCTTGTAATGATTTTTCTCTCTTCCTATGTGTCTCTCTCTCTCTCTGTCTCTCTCTCTCTCTCTCTCTCTCTCTCTCTCTCTCTCTCTCTCTCTCTCTCTCTCGTTGTCTAGTTGTTTTTGTGCCCTCACTTCATTTTTCCCATGTCTCATTTCTCACTGCACCTCTGGCGGCTTTTGATGTGAAATACAACACCTAGTGCTCAACCAGCTTTAACAAGCGGCAATTCCCGTGGGAGTTGATGTCTGAATAAAATGGCATGAATACAATTTTGACAAATTGTTACACACTTTTTTTTTGGGGGGGGGTGTCATTTCCATAAATCAATGGGATTATTCTCCACTGTAGAAAATTGTAATCTGGATGAGTTCAAAGACCTTACTCCAATGACACGTTACTGAATGTGTTACTAAACTTGCATAAAACCGTTGCGATCGACATTTTGCTGCTTTCATTTGTCTCAAAGTTTCCTTTGGTCAATGTTGGAGATGAACACATTCTCAGAGAGACTCAGTGTTCAAACTTAGTTATTCACCTCCCCTTCCTTCCATAGATGATGAAATAGGAACTATGTGTGCTGTTGTTTTGGTGGGAAAGGATACAGCAGCATAATATACCCACAGTAGTGGGTTGCCTCCTCTATTTTAATTATTTATACATATATGTGTGTGTGTGTGTGTGGTGTCTGAAACAGCATCAGTATTTCCTCATACAAGCCAGGTGCAATCTGGTGCTGCTCTGTGAAGCTCCTTCATGGAGAGGAGAGATAACCGACGGCTGAGTGGAGGAGGACTGGACACGTTCGCTAGCAGCTTGTGGCGCCGTGGCGACGACAGCTCCCCGCGTGTCGCTCTGTGGGTCTGTCTGCTCGCGCTCCTCCTCGCCCACAAACTGCCTGGCTTCTCAAACACTAAACAAATGGCTTCTCAAAGAGGCAGCCCCCCCCCCCCCCCCTCCAGCTCCCCTTCACTCTCCATCTCTGACAGGGACAGAGGCACAGACTGAAATGTGGCCAACTTCATCAGGCCTTCATTGTCTCCTGTCTTCGAAAGCCCTGGGGCTTCAGTGTGTGTGTGTGTGCGTGTGTGTGTGTGTGTGTATGTATGTTCCTGTCAGTTCTTTCCTCCTTCGTACCCTTTTAAGAACCGACTCAACTGAGAGGACGTGAGCTGGGAGCGTTTAATTTGCACTCCATTTCTCGCCTGCTGAGAGGGGTCAAGAAGTCAAACAAGTTATCAGTTGGGTGACATTAACCCCTGGGGTAGCATGTCAAACGGAGCACGGCACACTTTCCTCAACCCCTCCGCTCATTACGGCTGACCTTTCAGAGGTTAAAGAGGTTCGGGGGTCACAGAGCTAGACAGGAAGTGAGAGGTGACACCATGCTCGCATGCTATACGGAGGCGTTAAGTCGTTAGCCGGGCATGGCAGGATTTCTAGTGCTGGATCGAAGAGGAGTAGCCCAGGCCAAATCTCCCACGTCCCATTCTTTATTCCGACTGTTTTGGACTCTGGTTCCTGCCCGATTCTGAGCAGCACAGCTGATTAGTGGAGGAGAGAGCTGGTGCTGGTGGGGGTTGAGGCAGGCCTGGGCCTGCTGCAGGGACACAGGACAGCTGTGGCTGGGGAGGGAAGGGGGGAGTGACTGGCCGCCTGACCGCAGCTGTTGCTACTGCTCCGGGTGGGAGGGAGGAAGAGTTGGCCCTGCTTAATGGCCTTGACCCAGCCACCTGGCCTGAGTTTGCAGCACTGAGAGTTGGGGAGGAAGAGATCAGAGAGAGGGCAGGGGAGGCTGGAGAGGGATGGTGAGAGAAAGAGAGGGGTGGAGAGAGAGAGAACGAGAGAGAAGGGTGGAGAGAGAGATAGAGAGTGACTAAAAAGAGAGAGAGACCGGAGTGAGTAGAGTCAAGAAAGAGAGGGAGAGAGAGATGGGGGCAGGCCAGACGTGAGGGATGGAGGGGTGCAATGTGAGGCTAATGAGTGTGAGGCCTGTCCATGACTGCCCCTGCAGGCCTGTATGTCAGCTAATGGGAGTCGGGTCAGGGGTCTAGAGCCTGGTGGTCAGGGCCTGTGTGTGACTGCTGGTCATCTGCTGGGCTGCTTTAATGTGGAGGGGATGGATGGAGGTACGGTAGCCTGGCTCTGGGGCTCTGGACCTGGCTACTTTATTACTCTCCACAGGTACCTCTGACAAGCCAGAGTATGCAGACCTGAGGAGACAAGAGTGGTTGTATTGGGTGGATGTCAACCATTGGCCAAAATATTTTGGGGGGATTGCCACTTTAAGAACATCTTTGAGTAAAGGCATTCCTTCTCTGCGCCTATATTGTATGAACACCATTCTCCAGCAGTAGTATTCTCGAATATATTTGTTTACATTGAACAATTCCATTGCCATTCTATATATACAGCGAAGCTGGTTAACTTTGCTGCTGCTAAGCAATATAGGAGGGAGGAAAAGCCCAACAATGGCGACCTACATGTTTCATGGCTACGAGATCTTTGATGAAAATGTAGTTAGTTCCTGGTCGCCCCGGCAGCCGAACCAGAAAATCATCTGCCTCGCTCGGTCGTCATCGAACTCACCTCTGAGGCAGCCACACTTCTGCATATTTCATCAGCCAGTGTGCTGAGCATTCCTCTGCTGTCGCGCGCTATTAAGAAAACAATTACTTTTCTCCACCAACCTAATCTGGGCTCCAAGACTGTGGGCACAGCCGCCATATGGCATCACAGAGTACTGTACATCACTGCAGGATTGTCGTCAGTATACAGACAGGTTCTCTGCTCGCTCCCCATTCTCCCCAGTCACTTTGTCCCCCGGGAGAAGAAATGCGCTGCCTGACTGATTTGTGGAGAGATGCTTTCGTGCATCTTCGCCCAAGAGAGTGTGATAATGACCACAAATATGACTAGCATTCATGTACATACCCATCTATTATGTCTGGTTAGAGGATGGCAATCATTCCGTCACATTAGAACAAATTGAAAAACCCCTCCAATCTGTTTAGCGGTTCCCCGTGTCTGAAACGCACGGAGCTATACAATCACAGCGTCTCTCGGTGTCTTCACTGTGCAGCCCAGCCACTGAACTCAAGATCCCAAGGGAGGGGGGGGGGGGGGGGTGGATGGAGGAGACAGGGGGTGGGATGGATGGAGGAGACAGGGGGTGGGATGGATGGAGGAGACAGGGGGTGGGATGGATGGAGGAGACAGGGGGTGGGATGGATGGAGGAGACAGGGGGTGGGATGGATGGAGGAGACAGGGGGGTGGGATGGATGGATGGAGGAGACAGGGGGTGGGATGGATGGAGGAGACAGGGGGGTGGGATGGATGGATGGAGGAGACAGGGGGGTGGGAAGACAGGGAGACAGAGGCGGACAGGAAGCCGGGGCGAGGAGGAACGCGGACGACAGGGAGACGGGGCCGGGGGGGGACGGGACGCGTGAAGAGAGGGAGGCTTGTCGGAAGAGGCTGGGGAGACACGAGGCTGACAGGGGGAGCGGGGAGCAGGGGGAGCGGGGAGCAGGGGGAGCGGGGAGCAGGGGGAGCGGGGGAGCAGGGGGAGCGGGGGAGGAGACGGAGCACCTCCGGGTCTCTCTCGACCTCCCGACGAGGGCCAGGGTCTTCACAGACGAGGAGCCCCGTGGAGAGTTCCAGCTGCTCCCAGCAGCCAGTCGGCTCCCATGTGACAGGGAGCCTAATAGGCCAGCCGGTTGGCACGCCTCCCCCAGCCACATCCCATCATTCCCACCGGGTTAGCTCCTGCTAAACGCAGAGAGAGGGAGAGGGGGGGGGTGGAGGGGGAGGGGGAGAGAGAAAAAGATGGCAATAGGAAACGGATTAAAGACTCTCACAGTATCCTGGAGACTCATGTCTGGGCCTGGAGAAAGTGGCCTGGCGTAGTGGGAGAGCCCAGGCCTCATTACTGTCTCCGCTTGTGCTGTTTTATCTGTATGCAGGGGAGCTTGTCTTCTCCACTGGCCTATCAACCTACAGGCCACAACTCCATCGCCCACAGCCACGAGCCCGAAGCTTACCACCGCTGGGTCCAGGGGTTCTCCTCTGGCTCTCCCCTGACCAGGGCCTCTGATCCAGTGTTAATGAGAGGCAGCCATGTTGGACACATTGGGAACTCTGGTGAGGTTTACTTCCAGGAACAAAGCAGCTCTTCATTGGCCGGATCTCGTACAGCAATTAGGGAATCGGAGTCACGTTTCGAAAAGGATTTTGCTGCCTGTTCTGTACGGCTGAACCGTGTGATCTTGTTTTGTAGTTATTGGAAAAAGACGAAACATTTCAGTGTGTTTATGGTGCAAATGAAGCGGAATACCGAGAACTGAGGTAAAGTGCACCGTGTGTTTGTAAAATGAAACCAAAGGAGAGTGGGAGGATAACACAGACCAAACATAATTAGCTGAAACCGAAAACATATTACCTTGTTAGTTATTCCTGCGTGGTGTTCGGGAACTCAACCACCAAGCACGATTGCAGTGTTTCTGCCACGTCTCTCCCACCTTGCTCTCCCCCACTTCCACACTGATGCCAGCCCAGTCCCTGGTGTTGGCCCGTCTGCCTGTCATCCAGACAGGGGTTTGGCCACTGAGGCGAGAGGATCTTCTCGTCTCTCCCCGGCTGCGGGGAGAGAAAGCCCTGCTCTCATCCTCTAAAGGCTCATCTGATAAGTGGGTGAAGTCACCTGGGAGAGCTTCCCCAGAGGGAACGGATTTCTCTCTCTGTCGCTCTCTCTCGCTCGCTCGCTCTCTCTCTCTCTTGCTCTCTCGCTCTCTGGATCTTTCTCTCTCTTAATCTCTGTACCTCTCTTATCTTTCCCTGAATCTTTTTCTATCTGTCTTTCTCTCTTTCGCTTGCTCTATATTCTCTCTCTTCCTTTATTTGTCTCTCTATTTCCCACCCTCACTTTCTCCATCCCCCTCTCTCTCTCTCTCTCTCTCTCTCTCTCTCTCTCTCTCTCTCTCTCTCTCTCTCTCTCCCTTTCTCTCTGTCGGTTCAGTTTATCGACTCTGTTGTTGATTGGGTTCAGGATAGAAAACTCTTGTGGAAGTTCAAGCAGTTCCTTTCAGCATTTAAACAGACTGTATTCTTTGAACTCTGTAGACTTCTTCCTGGTGCCTGATTTTATACTCTTTGGTTCCGAGAAGAGTTTGTAAAGATGTCAATAGCTACAGGGCACTGTGAGTGTTGCATTGTTCTGGTTGAAGTTGGTTCCCCCTGGGCTGTGGTGAATGTTAAACGCTTATAAGGGATATTTTGCCCCTATGTGTGAATAAGCGAGAACATTTTCATAATACAACCCACACAACAGATTTAGAAGCCTTAACACTTACAGCTTTAAGTGTTCACAGCAGGCTGGTAATCGTATATCAAAACGCTGTGATTCCAACATCACGCTGCTTCAACTCAAAGTTAAGTGCAATAACTGCGTTCAAAATGCAGACCACCGCTGCACTGTCACAATCCACAGTAGCTGGTGAGTGAGCAGGTTAACTCACGAGACGGTTTGACTTCATGCCCTCCTCATCCTGGGCCTGTCCTTACTGAACATCAAGCTGGGCTCACTTCACTGGACGCTCAGCTGAATTCAAAGTCATCTGTGGAGCATCAGGCCTGCTGGAGAGAGAGCGACAGAGAGAGAGAGCGAGAGAGAGCGAGAGAGAGCGAGAGCGAGAGAGAGCGAGAGCGAGAGAGAGCGAGAGTGGTAAATGGGAAGCATCCAGAGAGGAGTTGTGGAGCGCTGGGATGACTGGTAGATGGTGGGACCAGCCTGGGAGACCAGGCCTATCCATCTGCTCAGATCAGTCTCATTAAGTCTAACATGGGGCCAGTGCAGCTCAGGGCTCTCTCACACAGGACCAGGGAGATGATTACATGCAGCCTAACCTTGTGGAAAATGACATTAGTGAACGCGAGGCAGAGGTAATTTTTCCCTGCATGGTCGACTGGCCACAAGTTAACCGTGAGAACGTAGGAGCTGCTCTTTAGCGGGTGAAGTGTGCGAAGCTGTTGAAGGATTCACGATTGTGGATTTTACGTGTTCGGCAACGCGCGCCGCCTGATCCAACGTTTGAACTGCAACTCTTGCATGCTCAAAGTGTCTTTATAGTGTGTATTTAGCGGGTGTGTGTGCAATTAACACAGCTTCACTGGCTTCTTTGTGGACTGGTGGACACCCACACACACACACACTGTGTGGGTGTGTGTCTGTGTGTGTGTGTGTGTGTGTTGGGGCCTTGGGGGTGACGTGATGGAGTGTTGAGGACGTGCCATGATTGAGGATGTTCGTCTGGCGTCGGTGTCCTTGCCTGAGTAAAAATGCATCAGAGCATTAACCTTGTGAAACGTATGAGAAGTGAGAGAGAGAGTGAGAGAGAGAGTGTGAGTGAGAGAGAGAGAGACGTCTGCTCAGGCTGCATGAATACACACTAGACCAGACCATGAGTCGTCTATGAAATCCTAGTGCCAAAGAACAGGAACCTGACGACATACTCTTAGGTCTCGAGTTTTGCACCACCCGTCGGCCAGGAGACGGCATGTTTCAGCGTGCATGCTGGGAAGACGGTGAGAGAAGGCATTCGGTGGGGGAGGTGGGTAGGGGATGGATAATGGAGCTGTTAGGGAGGCCCGGCCTGATTTGCGGGCTCTGGAGACGAACAGAAAATACATGCTGCCGAACCAGCAAACAGCTGAACCCTGTCTGGGTCTACTATCCAACCACTACAGAGCAGGCTCCCGGAGACTCAGTTGGATTACACTGTTGACTTCCCGGGCAGTCACATCTTAATCTGAATTGCAGCCAGTCCTTTTAGATGGTGCTAGTGCTAGTACGTCAGAACACGCTGTCTGCCCTTGTCGGGAGGCCCTGAGAGACAGAAGGCTTTAATGACTGCTGGAGTCACAGTGGCAGCTTGAAGACAGACACAAAGCAACCCCACCTGCCGACTCCCAGTGACAGGTAGCAGAACCCCCCCCCCGCTCCCTTCTCCTCTTCTCTATTGTGTCAGCCACACTGAGCGTTAAACCAATTTTCTAATTAAGGTTTCATTAGCGCGGGTAAAGCTTTGCGTCACCCTTCTAACGATCGCTGGCACTGGTGAATTGGCAGGGCTGTGCAGGTCTGCGACGGGGGGAATCAAGAGGCCTCAGGGTGGCAATGGAGACAGTGTACCACTGTAGCTCCACACACATACACTTAGCCAGGCCCAGGCCCAGCCTCTTCCATGATTACCCCTCCCCGCCCCCCAGGATGAATGATTGTCCAGCAATCGAATCGTCCGTCCCTGTAAAAGCCATGCAGAATCTCTGAAAGAACTACATTGGTCCAATGGACTCAGCGGTTGGACATTTTTTATGGACACGCCCGCCATTAACGGAGGGGTAGTGCGATATGGAGGGAGCAGGGGGCTGGTGGGGAGGGGGGGGGGGGGGGGTGGGAGGCAGGAGGAAGGGGGGTGGGGGGGGGGGGAAGAGGGTAGGATCATTCTTTGGTCGAAGACCCACGTGAAACAATGTGACAGATACGGTTGTGGCCAGGCTGATGCCCGCTGAATGCCACTGCTCTTTGGTTAATGCAAAGCAGCTTGACATTTAAGGAGCTCATGCAGCATGTAATTGGAGCTGTGGCCTTTTTGTGGCTCCTCTCCTCTCCCCCTCTGTCAGGAGAAAGTGAACCGGGTACCTCTCCCTCTTTCTCTGACATGAGAAACAGGCTGCCTTGAGCACTCCTCCAACAAGGGCTACAGTTGAGCACTGGGCCTGGACAAATTGGTCCCAGTTCAGGGAGAAATGAAGCAAAAGAAAAAAAACTGGAGATGTTCATGCATCGAGTCATTTATGGATGTGTTTTATTCAAACAGAACATTTTGACAAAATATACTTTTCAATGCTGTCATTCTTGACCCTCGTGAACGATTGAAAGGCAATAATTCAACAAACTGGGAGGTGGAGGAAAATTGCGAGAAAAAAAATCTAATTCACAGTTCTCATACTTTAACTCTCACAGCTATCTCTGTGTCTATTCATGACTCTATTCAAGCCTGCTGAATCTGTGACTTTGGGAAAAATGAAAGGAAACCGTGTCAAAGATTATATAAGGGTCATAAAACGCCTTTAAACGACATATTCATATCTGATGTAGCCTGTAAAGAGGGTTTAGATTGCCTCGTCCCCCCGTTGAGACAGGGCACGGGCGGAGGACGATATACTGCGTTAGGTGATGTAGGTGACAACCACGGGCCACCAAAGACCATATCTCAGCACACAGAACATGTCAGCCCGTGCCAAGTGAGCAAATCAAGGACAAGGATCAAGATGTCTACAGTAACAGTTTCTTTGGCAGTACAAACCAATTCACCCGTCTCCTTATATCAGTGAAAGGCTTTAACTAATCCTTTCTTTGGGGGTGTCTTTTTTTCAGCTTTGTTTATAGACAGTTGGAGAGAGAGAGAGACGGGAGAGCAGGAACAGAGAGAGGGAAAGGCATGCGGGAGAGGGCCCGGGAAGGAATCAAACCACTGGCCCCTGCATGAAAGCCTTTGCCTTTCTGGTCTGTGCTCTTACCTTTTGAACCACCGGCGTGCCCCACTAAA
The DNA here is from genome assembly GCF_038355195.1 of Osmerus mordax. Taxonomy (NCBI): domain Eukaryota; kingdom Metazoa; phylum Chordata; class Actinopteri; order Osmeriformes; family Osmeridae; genus Osmerus; species Osmerus mordax. The sequence goes on from NC_090068.1 coordinate 7,638,965, forward strand.
TAGTCTTTCAACCAGTAGAGTGAACTATTGCCCCATATGAATACAATTAGATGTTCTTTAAAATTCCTAGTCAGTGAATCATGAATTGACTCCTTCAGTGTGTGTGCCAGCTGCAGCTTCACTGACCCCGTAGCCGTTCTCTCTCTGCTCAAGTAGCCTGTGTAGAGTCGGGGCACTCCGGAAGGTTCTCCTCATTCGCTTGACCTTATCAGGATCCCCTTCGAATAGCTCTGCCTGTTCAGTACATGCAGGGCTGTGGCTCCCTGCTCGCTCGTCTGAGCTCATGCTCAATGACATCACCTCGCCAAATACCGAGAGAGCCATTTCCTCGGACTGTCTCTGTGTTATGTCATTAAACCTTACGACCCTAGAGTCCCTCTTTCAACTCCTCTGCATTAAACGCTCTGGACAGCCTTTCCTTTATATATTAAAACGTCAAAATCCTGTGTCAAGCTCTCTATCGATCCAGACCCAAATCTTATCAAGTTACCTGAAAGGATTAACTTGACAATAAAAACCTGCATGGGCTGTCACTATTTAAATTTGTCCAAGGGGACTCCTTTCACAGTCAGGATAGATGCCTACACACCCTAATAAGGTGAGGCCCAGTGTTCTTCTTTAGTGCACGAGTACACCTCCGCACTATCAAATCAAATGCGCGCTTGTAATAAATTCAAACAACAGCCAGCCAACCCTCCCGTGACCGGATCGATAGTGTCCCCTCTCCACTGACAGCTTAATCGGCTCTGACCAAATCGCCTGACCAAACGGAATCAAACGGGGCCGTTCTGCTGCAGCGGCACTTCTCTCCCGCTGACCTTGTTCCAGCCAATAAACGTCCGCCCCTCAGCCCTCCCTCGCGCCCTCCCTCCTGCGGTTACAGAAACATCGTATCATTGTAAGCGCCCAGGCAAGATAACACGTGTAATAAGTGCCTGGATCACCTATATTGATGGAACCGTCATTCCAAACTAGGTATTAAGAAAGGCATGTGTGCCGGGTGAGCCGGTGGAATGATTTTTCTGACACATATCAATGAGAAATCCAATTGAGGTGGGGGGAGCAAAAAAACACGTCAGTTGCAGGTGTCTGTCTTGAGTTCCCTTTGGCATGTCTATCACCTGATACCAAGATTTAACTGACCCCCCTGTAAAATCGATCAGAGTCCTTGCACTCTGAAAGCCCAGGTGCTTTTACACTCTGCTGCCTCGGAATGGCAGAATCCAATCTGGCTTTATTGCCTCCACAGTGGGTATTTAAGTGATTACCGCATACTTGGGCTTTTGTCGTCTCGGAATGAATCTCACTCTTGAGATGCCTTCAGGATGCCTTCAGGAGTACATTTTGTAAATGTAGAACATGGCTCATCTGGCTCGCCTTGAAAGCGACGAAAACTTTGACCTGAGAAATCCCTGGCAGAATGCACAACAAGCCCTGGATCCAGGTGTGAGTGCACTCACAGTGAGCCAAGAGGAAATCTGTCCAGTGTTTATTTTACTAGGTGTGATGGATTAGCATGCTTCATTAACGCGATTGCACCTCCTTGGAGTCCATAGATGAAAGCTTGGCCGATAAGAGATGTTTGCTTCTCCCGCCCCATGTTTGTTTACCTTGTGTCTGCTTGTATTACAAATGCTCAGCTTGTTCTGGTTCAATTAATTCCCTGCTAATTCCATAAATACAACAACAGCTTTAATTAGGGCTGTCTGTAATCTCATTGTCGTGAAGCGGATTGCCACAGGTAAAGCAACACTCCAACATAATGATGATGATGGTGCATCCTGTTGGGAGGCATGAGGGCGAGACAGAGAGAGAGTGAGAGAGAAAGAGACAGAGAGAGAGAGTGGAATGGGATAGTAAATGAACCGAAGCTATTAAATTGAAATATTATCCCATTGGAAATTAGAATGTTAAAGTGTGCCTGAAAACATTTATGATCTTCAGAAGTGCAAACATCTGTTTGTTTGTTTTTTCCCCACAGCAGAATTATTTACATTTCCCTACCCAGCATTCCTAGTATGGAAAATGGCTCATCATTTATAGAAATTGATCATAATTTGTGTTTCAGTGCTGCACTATTCAGCCTTCATCTATGCATGCAGTTTGTGATACCAGGCTTGGTGCTTTAAGCAATGGCTCATTCATTCTCAAATGGCCCTAATTAAGACTTAGAACATTTCTAGAGACAGCTCCGTCTTTCTCACACTTTGTTTTATTGCCAAAAAGGCTGAACATACTCCTGTGTCACGCATTGGCAAAGTCCCATATCACAGCCAGGCTGGCACCTCGTGTGGACCGGCCCTGTGCAGTACATTGAATAGTTTCTGTGTGTTTAGACAGTGACAGACACAGTTCTACTGTATTCTATGAGGCTTCAGCAGCAGTTGGTCTGTCGAGAAGGAAAGTCTCTACAGTGTGTGTTCTGTGATGTGGAACATGTTGTCGGAGGTGAACAAAGGTTTCCCCATATTCCCCATGTTCCCCATGTTCCCCATGTCCCCCATGTTCCCCATGTTCCCCATGTTCCCCATGTCCCCCATGTTCCCCATGTTCCCCATGTTCCCCATGGTCTTGCAATGCAGCACTCTGCTGTGCTCTCAACTCGCTGTGTTTACATTGTAATCCTAAATGTCTGCTTGGTAAAGGGTTAGAAACTCAAGGCATTTCTTTTCCACTTTTAACCCTCTAGTGTGGCACCGTATCATGTTCACTGTAAGTACACAAGCTATTACACATTCTGGTAAGTCCTATACTGTCTGACGTTTCAATTTGAGTTGATTAAAACAGCAATTCCTGTGTAAATGTGAAAATAATAACAGTTCAACAGCATGTATTCCTCTCTTCTGAACTATGACCACGAGCTGCATTACATACCATGAATATTTACCGTTGAGAAAAACGCCTGGGATTCCTCACGGGACTATTTCCCTTAATATAACGTGTATCTGCTTCTCCTCTCGGCGATGTTAGCTACTTGACTCTATTGGACTGACACAGATGTGCTTTTAGATGCGCGGGGCATATTTCTCTCCTAATTGCCCTCTGCTCTTTGCATGTTAATTCGCCAAGGTCAGCAAAGTCGGTAGCATGCGCTATATTCTCATCATGGCCCGCCAACGCCACTGGCCAGCATGATTAGGTGGCCAGTTTCCCGCCCGCGATCATGCGCTCATTAATATTCATGAGGCCAGACCCTGCCTGCCTTCCAGCCATTACCTGAGCCTACATGGGGTTTTATGCAAATGCCTCGGAAGCTCTGTGTACGTTATTGAGATCAGTTGGGAAGACGGAGGACACATGCCAGAGCCCACAGATGTTGCTAGGTCTTAATGGGGATGGCGCTTAAGGTGTGGGCTGTCAAATCCGTTTTTCCTGTGTTGAACAAGCCTTTTACATCCCTTCGCCACAGAGTCTTGAGTTGAGATGCAAGCCAGGAAAGGCATGCATCTTCATTAGACTAGGACTTTGAGGTTTGCGTGGATTGTGTGTAGGTGTGTGCGTGCGTCTATCACATTGATGTAGGGTGGCAGAGGCCATATGTAGAAATTAACGTTATGATTTTAGAGCTACCTCACTTGCGTGCTTACAGACTAGTAATAAGATATTTATATTAAAGATGCATAATAATGACTTGAGCGTCTCATCACAAGATGAAGGCTCTACCTTCATCTATATTGAACCACTGCAAGTTGAACCCTTCTATTCCTCAGTAAAAATACTATATCTGGACAAAATGTCAGCCTTCTGGACACTGGCCAACCATTTTATATTATTCATATGATTTTGAGGAGGAAACCACCATTGCTGCTTGCGGCTATATTTTTGATTATTGGTCTTGCACGATAATGTTTGAGAATTTCAACAAGACATTCTACAACCACCACAAATCCTGTCTTAGTGGTTCTCAGAATGAACTGTACACACACACACAAACACACACACACACACACACACACACACATACAGGGCCCCTTAAAACAACTACACCCTGAGCCTCCAGCTAAGACCCTTCTCTCCCGATCTTCCTCAAACTGTGGTTGAGACGTGGCCGGACTGAGGTGTTGTGGTACAGCCCTCCGCCAGCGCCCTGGGAGGGCTCCAACATCCAAACACATCTCCTAGTTGATAATGGGCTCCTCTGCAACAGTGTGTTCCCCCCCTCAGGAGCTGACGCGGCTGGGCCGGCCTTCTCTTCCGTCATCACCGCTGTGGTTGTCTCTTGAGCGCCGGGGGTGGGGGGGGGGTGGGGGGGGTGTGGGGGGGTTGGGGGTGAAGGTGTTGTCATGTCCCCCCCCCCCCCCCCCCGCCCTCCCACTTCCCCTGATATGTGTGTCTTTTTCTCCCTCTCTCTCTCTGTCTATTTCTGCTCCACAGTCGTCTTCCATTACTTAGGGTGGACTGGGATGTTCTCCAGTTCTCTCCTTTCTCCTTCTCCCCTCCCTTCCCCCCCCCCACAAGTTTCAGAAACACGGTCCGACTATATGCGGACGGGGTGAGGTCAGTGTTTAATACTGCACTTCTCAGTTTGACCAGGCCATGCACTGTACAGCACCGCTCTGTTTACATAACCCCTCTGCGGAAGCCCAGCTACCACTGCGCCTCGCTCGCCCAGTCCTCCTCCTCCCCCAGTCTCCTCCTCCTCCTCCCCCAGTCCTCTCCTCTACTCCTGGTCTGCCTAAATGGATTCACTCATTAGGCACTGGGAGGGTCACGCTGTCATGCTTCAGCCAAACGGCGGGGGGCTCTTTCCAGGCATCCGTTTTGATCCCTGGGTTTCCCCTCCTCTGGGTCCCCGTGTGAATCTATCCCGGCGTGATCCCTTTCAGTAAAGCCCCTCTTCCACATCCATTTTTCTGTACACTCTTGTTTATATCCAGTTGTCAGTTTGCGGCTGTTTGCCACAGAGTAGGAGCATATTTGTACTTGTTTCCTATTCAGTCGTTTCCCTGCTGTGTGCTGTTTGTTCAAGAGTGTTTCTTTCCCCCCTTTGGCTACGGATAATTGGTTTTTCAATTCACAACTAAACCGTGGTGTTTGAGGAGGGAAATGCCGTCAGGTGATGGGATGTGGAGATGAGGAGTCATGCTTGGATGAAGCCGGCGGGGTCTTGGTTCTGGGGATGATTTCATTGACCCCCTGAGTGAGATGGACAGCTTTTAATTATCAATTTCCAATCAGGTCAGTGCAGGACCTGCAGTGGGGGCTCTGCAGTGTCTGCCTATTGAACTACATCTCCCATTCCCTGGCTCGCTCAATGTAATAACGTGCCATTGATTAGCATGACTTCCCTGACCCTTCATAGGATGTTGCATTGAGGCCAATACTATGCACTGCTCTGCTAATATTTATATTCATTACAGATGTCGGACGCAGTCTTAAATGGTCCCAGATGAACAATGAGGCCGACATGTTGGGCCACATCAGAATTCCATTTCCCAGACTGCTTTGCCTTTGCGTCAGGGGTGGTGCCAATGACATGGGTCATTAGTCAGGCTTATTCAGTCGCAGTGCTGTCTGTTCAACAGCTAGCCTCTCGCGCTCTGTTTGACTGCACTTGGCCAAGTTTAGACGGGCCCATCACGACCAGCATCCATCCTGCTCATCCTTTCATCATCCATTTTGGTGTTTTTATGAGTTTTTTCATCAATCTAGGGTGAGATCGAGTGGAGGGCAGGGAAGGATAGAGGAGGGGAGGATACAGTGCCCACTATAAGCCAAATATCATCTATTTCTGTGTTTTTTGATTTCTAGAAAGTTCATTTTCGTCGTGGATGTGACCCCAGTTCCATTTGGACGTGTGTTCATCTTCCTGTCGGGTGACAAGTGCATATGTGAGCGCTGTACATTTACATTTACTCATTTAGCAGACGCTCTTATCCAGAGCGACTTACAGTAAGTACAGGGACATTCTCCCCGAGGCAAGTAGGGTGAAGTGCCTTGCCCAAGGACACAACGTCATTTTGCACAGCCGGGAATCGAACCAAAAACCTTCTGATTAATAGCCCGACTCCCTAACCGCTCAGCCATCTGATCCCCTCATGTCCCATGAGGACTCCGCAAGTGTTGTGGTGTTGGATGCGTCGCCCTGTCTGTAAACACGCGTACAAAGCAGATAACGCAATTAGCTGCAAGGCTTTGTTTGGATGTTCCTCCTCTCTTCCAGGACCAGGAGCACTCGGGGCCTCATTATGCTGCTCCAGCATGTTTGGCTGGGTTGCCATTTCAACACCTTCCCTCTCTATTAGCACTCTGATTGGATGTCACGCCCGGGGTTAAATGATAATCATCACGGCCTCCCTACTATGGCACAGGTCGTGAAATTCAAACAGCTATCCAGGAAGTGAAATGCTTTGCTTAATTAACCTTTTGGGCCACTGTGCCAATAAAAATGCTAAAAATGTGCTACTATGCTAGTCAGTTTTCGCTCCCCCGACACACGTCAAACGGTAAGCAGAGTACAGCTCGTTTCAGCCAGAGCTGAAGGAGAGACTTTATCGGTCCTTAATTTACTACTTAATAGTGTTCCTCAGAACTCTTAGCCAGTCACCTGATGTTCATCAAAAACACCACTTAGCCCCGCGTAATGGGCTAAGTAAACACAAACACTCACAGCCATGCAGTTACAAAGAGGGGGCATGCTTTCACGGGGCCTAAAGTGTTTTTAGGACGTGTCCCCCGACGATGGTGTCCATGGTGATGGGTGGAAGTGCAGCTGGCGCGGTGCCAGGGCCGGTACTCAGGCTGGCGTCTCTCTGGGGCTCCTCCTGCTGTTCAAGCAGCCACACCGCCCCCTCCACCCCCCCCCCCCCTGGCCACCTGTTAGCAACGCTCACCTGCCCGTCAACCGGGCAGGGTTGCCAGGTGTTGGCGTCGTCAGCAGGATGTATGGTATCACCCCTGCCTGCTAGAAGTCACGGTGCGCTCCCTGGAGGAGCTGCCGTGTCAGCTTTGCTGGGGTCTAACTCACCTGAAGCTGTCCTTGCGCCCTGGGAGGATTGACATGATTCAGCGTTTCCCCAGCGCCGTTCCTTTTTTAGATCGCAGCTGACCCACGGCCCTTTTTGAAAGTTTCCACTGAAAAAGAAAAAAGGTTTGACGTTAGCTCTCGTGACTCAAACGCGAAAGACCAGAACAGCTTAGTAATATGAGTCCTTCTGTGTGGCTGTGAGGTGGTGGGTGTGGAGGCGGTGACTCCTCTGTGACTGTGTCCCACTGACGCAGTGACAGATGGCAGCTGAATCTCACAACGCCTTGGTGGGAACAGCGCCGCTCCTCTCCCAGCCTGAGGGTGTGCTGTTCTACCACGACTAACACTGACGCATCAAAACATGACGCGCCAAAACGAGACGTCGTGATAACTTTAGTCGCTTGGTACGGGAACGCGTCAAAGTTGGCCTTTTGTACCGGAGGAGGTTGCCTTTGAAGGTGCACCGGTCCAGTGTGTTTCTGTTCATTATCTCTCTAAGCAGATACAGCAACTCATTACCCTTCTTGTTTCCACTGGGTCAGTTTCCCTGCTAGTACACAAGCCCGGACGTACAACACCTTGGTTCACTTCCCTCAGACAGCAACAGCTAAACCCAGACAGGACCAAAATTGGACCAATTCAGATTTTATAGAGTGGCTTTTGTTTTCCATTGTATTCCATTATCTGGGCTTTACTTTACTGGCTCAACCGGCACTGATTTTCTGCCAGAGCCCATCACATTCAATAGGGGCTCCCCCTCTCTCCTGGAGATAACCGCAGAAAGCCTTTTAAACACTCTTAGGTGACTTATCTGCAGCCGCGATGGGCTGTCCACACCCGTCCATTTGAGGCCCACTCCTCCTCCCTTCACAGCTTTTTATTGATAAAGTAGTCCCGTTTTATGAGACTTGAGGCCAAGAGATACTGCTCTTAAAGGGACTGTTTAGTTTTTTGTTTTTTTGGAAGGGGTTGGCGGTGGCAAAATAACATTTCATTTTTATGGCGTTTAGTTTTTATAAGCCCCAAACGACATCATCTTCCGCTGCTTACTCAACTGTGACCCTGCATGCATGTTCCTATCACAGGCACAGCAGGTGGCCATGTATCGTTACTTTTTCTTAACTGACAAATGTTTCTCTAATGTGGCTTGGAGGGGAGGGTACGAGGGCTTTCATCGCGTTCGGCAAGACTTTTATTGACGTTTGGCTGTGGAAAGTCTAATTGGACAGCTGTTTTGTGGAAGACGAAGATGGAGAGGTAGAGGGAGGTTTTGACTACAGAATAAAAGAGGGATGGGTGGGGGATAGACAAAGAGAGAGTGACACAGAGGGAGAAAGAGGGTTAGAGAGTGACAGAGGGAGAAAGAGGGTTAGAGAAAGAGTGACAGAGGGAAAAAGAGGGTGAGAGAGAGAGAGGTCTAATCTACGGGGTGTCAGCTCAGTGCCAGATGAAATCCGCCTGCTGCTTTGATGAGGAGCCTGGAGGTGCACATCTAACAGGAGTGACTGGAGGGTGAACCGTCTCCAATCTGCAGGCCAGGCGTGCCCAGGCCTCCATGGTCCTAAAAGGGGAAGATTACCAGGAGGCAGGAGGACCCTGGGAGCTCTAAAACCTGTCAATTGCACCACCTTTAACTGGAGTCGAGGCACAACCAATCACTGAATCTCACCCGGAAGAGAAGATCTGGACAAATGATAAGTCTCAGGCTGCCCGATATGATTGATGCGGTTGGCAGAGTTGTTGGAGCTCAGACTGTGAACTGACAAAGCAGCATTGATTACAACAGGGATAAGTTTGCGGCTCTGCAAAGGAAGATGGAGGACATGGAGACCTTCCTGAAGGGTGGACGTGAAAATTGAGTTGCGGCTACTCGTCAAAACAACTACCCCAATATTATCCACTTTCGGCCCCGTAACCAGCACAGGCCTTGGCCAAGGCCGTCGCTGGAAAACAACTCCCCTGGAGAGCGCTGAAGCGAGACTATCTTGCTCCTCCCTTCCCCCCCCCCCCCCCCCCCCCCCCCCCCACCGACATCTGTGGGTTGGTCTCTGCCCGGGTCATGACCAAGGATGTCTCCTGGCCAACACAATCTGCGTAGGGAGAATTGGACTGATTGTGGCCTAAAAAAAACACTTGTATTATTGTTTTTGTTGATTTTATGTAAAGCACTTTGAGCTGCAATTCTTGTATGAAAAGTGCTATATAAATAAAGTCTTACTTACTTACTTACTCAGACTTCAAAAAAAAAATCCTTGGCTCTTGTCATCCGTGACAGCCAGCTCTCTCACTCACGAGCAGTGTGACACCAGGGAGTGGCTCATGTGCAGAGAGCAGCGAGCAGAGAAGGCTACCGGGGTGGAGTGTGAGGTGGCCCAGGGCCGCTAGTCAGCCATGTCTCTTAGGAGCTAATGCTGTTATCTGGACGAGACCTGCTGCTGATCTGATTGTGGATCTTTTATTCCCCGGCCGCAGATTGATGTTGAATAATGAAAGGTGGACCGACCAGGCACAAAGCCATCGCCATGGGGATTGGCTTTCGTCCAGGTGGCATTGATTTGGCTTTAATGCCCTCCATCAATGATGATAGACCAGGGCTTTCAGAGCGAGAGAGGCAGGGTGCAGGGCTGAAACTTCTCTTCTCGATCAGGCCCCCATTTATTCTCCAAACCACAGAATTCCACCAGAGAATCCTATAACAGCACGGACGATTTCCACTCAGACAGCCTTGCGTTGCAACAGGGAATGGCGCTTGATAGTGGGTGGTCATGCTGGGGTAATGCAGTGGACTTGGTTGGTTGCCAGGTTTGCTCACTGCCAGCAATGTGGGTGCGTGGGAGCGGGGGGGGGGGGGGGGGTGGTGGATCTTTGATGATCAGTGAAGCAAAATGAGAGAAAGCCCTCTGGAGAAACGCCTTTCAACTGGTTTCTGTTGTTGCAAAAGCAATGCAAGGCGGAACATAAGCAGGAGACCTCGACTCAATGACTTTGTACAAAAGTGCTTTTGTATTCAGCGAGTATGTGCGAGCATCAACTGCGCTCATTTAAAAACAGCTCATTCGCGCTGTCCGTCCTCAGGCTATGCCTACCTGCGTTTGTGTACACGTTACCTGTACGTAAGTCTGTGTGTGCGTGTTGTTGTTGTGTGTGTGTGTGTCTGATTCCGTCTGTTGTGGAGGCTCACCGCCAGCCTGCCTGGGGAAACCAGTGAGACATCAAAGACAGGGGGCAATGTAGGTCACTCCCAGGGAAGATCTGAGGCTTCATGGAGACAGCCGTTCTGTCCTCCCCCTCCACCACTCTTCACCCCCCCCCCCCCACCCCTCCCCCTTCCTCCCTCCCTGGAGTCAACTCAGCTCAGTCAACCCCTCAACACCTCGGGGCAACAGGGCCACGGCGTGGCGGGGAGAGCAAAAACGCTGTTTAACCTGGAAGGAAATTGCTCATTACTATAGATTTGCCTCTCGTTCTCTCCGAGCATGCCTAACGTTATTACATGTTCCACTTCCTCAATGCTGCGTTTCTGCTGGGGTTGTAGGGGGCTGGGGCTAGGGCTAGGGATAGGACTGGAGCTAGAAGCGTGTCCAGTCTCCCATCGTGTCAGCTTTTCATTCGAATGACTTGATTTGATTTAGGGATCCGATGACTGATGTCTGTCAAGTTGCCTGGGAAGCTTGATGGATGGAGAGCAGCTGTTGGAGTCGGCGTGTGAGGAATTGAAAGAGGGCCTTTTTTTTACCATCAGCCCGCGAAACAAGGGCCACCCTAATTGAAATTGATTGCGGCGGAATGTTTCACTCTCCTTTCATGTGCGCGGCGGCTGTGCTAAAACGTACGGAAAAATATATTCCTCCATTCCAATGTTTTATCTCCTTCGGCAGCTGGCGGAAGCTTTTCCGTTCCATAAACTGTGGATTAGCATGCATATTTCTCTCTGCTCCCCGCCTGTAAACGGAATGGCTGATGAGCCACGCCGGTAAATTACCTCTTCCTTTGTCGGCAGTTGTTGTTCTTATCCACTTCCTTGAGGCTCCGTTTAGCAAGAAGAGTCAAACTCCCAACAACAGCAGCCAGGGCCCGAGGACATCTGATAAACATATTATCCTCTTAACTCTCCTCTCAGGTTGTTTCCCCCTCGGTCTGGGCATGTCAGACCTTCTCCTATGACCTTTTCGTAACTCCCAGCTATGGTTAGAGCAGGTGATGCAATCATCCCCGTGTGCTCTTGTGACTAGCTCTGAGCGCCCTTCAATCGGTTGAGAAGATACGGTGCGTCTACTCGTCAGGTTGACCATTGACTTAGTGAATGGTCTTTCTTGCCCATGCAGTGATTATAGCTCCTAGCTCCTCAATAACTGGTGAGTAAAAATGTAATGAAAGGTTTAGCTGTCATCAAGACCGAAACTGACACTGATAGTGTTTAAAGATATATTATCCCTGAGAATCTCTCTGTACTGACTACAGTTCCCTTTCATTTCATCACAACTCAACAGCGTTGGCACACTTGTTCGCTTGTTCTCATTTGGCTCCTCACAGATAAGAGGGTATTCATCCTTTGTCTTTGTAGAGTAATAAAATGATTAAGTCAATTAAAACGCAGCCAAGCTTTCCTCAGCGGAAGAGCTTTTGTTACATTAAATTATCAAGCATTAGCGCTCGCAACAAAAAAAAAACACAGCAATCTGTCTCTTTAGTTCATCCCTGCAGTAGTATCCTCTCTGGGCTGTACAAGAGTGGAGCTTGTCCAACGTTGACCTGCTGAATGTTAATAGGCATGAGTGCAGCCACACATTGTCCTAATGTCTGCTTGTTACAAAGTGACTGAGCTGTATCATGCAAATTGCATCTACATTGAAAAAGCTTGAGTGGATTCTGTTTGGCTTCGAAATAGTATTTGGATTCAAACCGGTCCAGGTTTGGATGTCCTGGTCTGGGTGTTGTTGATATTCATTAGACTGTGTCTTACTTCGTGAGGGAACTAGAATGTGGGACAGGAAGCTAAGGATTATCAACTCAAGTACTAGATTAATAGGTAAATTAGAATGGCTCCTTTTATTGAAAGCATTTTCAAAATCGAAATCGTTATCAGCCCTCTGTGAAGGGCTCTTAGCCCAGCCCCCTCCCTCCCTCCTTCCCTCCCTCCCTCCCTCCCTCCCTCCCTCCCTCCCTCCCTCCCTCCCTCCCTCCCTCCCTCCCTCCCTCCCTCCCTCCCTCCCTCCCTCCCTCCCTCCCTCCCTCCCTCCCTCCCTCCCTCCCTCCCTCCCTCCCTCCCTCCCTCCCTCCCTCCCTCCCTCCTTCCCTCCCTCCCTCCCTCCCTCCCCTGGGTGTTTGGCTCCCTCTCCCTCTCTCCTCCAGCCTGTCAGACTTGGTGTTTAGTGACAGAGCAGAGGCTTCTGGGAGCCATCACTTCATCAGACAACAAAAGCCATCTGTCCCAGCGTTCATCATTAACCCCGCTGGCTTCCACAGCCCTAGCAAGGTTCTCTGGCCCTGACACATCCCATAATAGATGAACCCCAGCACACACTGACAATTCCATCATAGCAAGCACCCTGTGTTGTAAGCAGCAAGTACAATTCTTTATATTTTCCTGTCCAACAGGCTTCAGTTTAACTGTCAGAAGAAATGCCTCCCTGGTGGTCCTGTGATAGTTTCTGCCAGGAAAAGATGTCCCCTGTTTTTTGCCCCTTCAAATACCGGGATGCTGTTAGTTGCGGTTTTACCCTTCACAAACCTATCTTAACACAACAGTGAGATGTGGTCAAAAACGAAAGTGAGTTCAGATGGGATTGCCCAGTTCTACATATTGCTAGAAGTCTGGACTGATGACTTAGCCTCGCCATGTTTGCTGAATTCTTCCTGCCTATGATTTACAATGACTTATTACCACCTAAGGGGTCACAGTAAAACCTAATCATCCTGCTCCTGTCGAAATCTGTATGCATGAGGCGTACGACAGTTCCAGAGTAATTACTGTGGTTGTTATGATTGACCCACCTAATTCATCACTCCTCTGAACATTTAATTAGCTGGTAGCCCCAGTACAATTAGGGCTTGAATTAGGACAAATTGAACTGCGAGCCTTGCAGCTTGAAGGACGCTTCATGTCAAGCAGTGATTCCAGCTAGGAATACTGCACACACTTTGCAAGAATAATAGACTGAATGAAAGTCAAATACTAGTACAAATATCTTTAGAGAAGGCAAATTTGATCCAAAGATTATTGATATGTCGAGTCTTATCTAATGTTCAAAGTACCCTTGGTATCTTGTGACCTCACCATCCGAGTAGAATCCTCTATTAAGTTAGGAGGGTGTTGATCCTATATTGGCCTTCCTTTACAGTGTGCACTTGCCGTTAAATGAGCAAAACACCGAAAGTCGTTCCAAGGCGAGTCAGAGATCTCAATTATTGACCCCTTCACCCAGCAAAGATAACAATACAATCGAGCTCATTTCGACTCGCAAACAGAAAAGGAAACGCTGAAAGGTCTCTTTTACACACCTCCCCTTTTCTGCACTTTGATCTGAAGATGTAGGCCAGCCACAGCGATTCTCCTGCTTTGGGTGCTACGGGCAGAAGATATGCCAACATCCCAGACTTCCGTCGTCCAGGAAGCCGCCGTCGAGTCTCAGGCAGCAGATCAATAGCTGTCATCTCCCCACGCTGATGCTGCGACTAAATTCCTAAATTGGATCATGGAAGATGAGGAGAAGCACCCTGGCTAGCTTCCCTTGGCCTTCCTCCCACCGTCTCGTTCTCTGTCCGTGGCTCGGTTGAAAATGGCAATGAGAAGAACGGCAGTCTTCAGAGCCAGGTGGCGGTGAGACAGGACTGAGTTTCCGTCGCGAGGCCTCAGGAACGACTGGCGTTCTCACGAGGAGCGGGGCAGGAGGACTCTCTCTGAAGAGCCGCCCTGACCAGGCTCTCGTGGAAAAAAAATCAAAACACAACCTCCTACTGTACGCTTAAGACAGTGTCTGCTTCCCATGACAGGCGGGGCCTAGCTCTGTTCTGCAAGCAAAGCCACAAAGAACTCCTTCAGAATGTGAAGACCTGGTTTCGCCTGAGCGGTGATCTCTCTCCCTGTGCTGTGTGTTGGCGAGGCCGGAGAAGAGCGTGCCGCGAGGAGCCTCATGCTCAGGCTCCTGTTCACTGAACACTGACTGCTCTAAAGCACAACCATGGAGGGTGTGAAGACCTGTCTGTTTTGTGCCGGCAGCCAGCGTTGCCTCAGTCTCTATTCCTCTTTCAGCCCATGCGCTGGTTCATGTGTGTGTGTGTGTGTGTGGTTGTTTATCTGAGTTGGGGCTTCTGAAGGGTAAATTACTAGTTTCTCTAGTTGTCTCTTGGTGCACTCATGTACTGACAGACAATCCCTACTCCTTGCATCAACAAAACCTCAGTTCAACATGCAGTTTTTGAAATGAGAAAGCTACGTCTTCCATTTGTCTTTAATTAAATGAAACACAATCAAATAGTGGCCATGACTTTCTGCAATGCTAATTTTGTTCTCATTACAAATGAGATGCCTGTGCTCAGCAGTTCAGTAAACAAATTGCATTGAAATAATTTCTTGGCTTTGTTTATCCCACTTTGCCACATATTACAAAAACATTATTTTAATAATCAGATGCTGCTTATTGCCTCTACTTACAAGCAGAGATTTAAAAAAAAAATTGTGGCGTGCCTTCTCAGAATGTGAGAATGTGAGTTTATTAGAAGAGGGGGATATGGCTATGTTCCCAAGCTGGCATTAAGATAAAGCAGCTCCAGTTCTCTTCCAGAGACGGAAGTTCTCCCGGTTATTCCCAGGGTGGCTCTGCTCTTTGAACACAGAGCTAACTAATGAGGGGTTTGGGGGAGTCAGTGTGTGGCCACTGAGCTCTGAGGTCGTCTCATAGACTTCCTGGTAGGTCCTGTGTTGTAGTCTGTGTTAGGTCCTGTGTTAGGTCTTGTAATAGGCTCTGTGTTAGGGCCAGTGCTGTATACTTTGTTGAGTCTTGTGTTAAGTCTAATGTTAAGTCTTACTGGTGTTAAGTCCTGTGTTAGAGAGTCAATTTGAGAAATGAGAACGTCAAGGAATTCCCAATACAAGTACAAGTACAAATCTGTAGACAAAAACGAGGCATGTTATGCATCAAAGGTTAATTCTGCTTATTTGATTGAGTTTGGTGATCAAAACTACAGACAAACCTCACACTTTGTGTATTTCCATGTGGCAGCGCTAACGGCGAATGCAAATCACGCCGTCTTCTCCTTGAACTTCCTTGCTGTGTGTTTATTTTCATGTCAATCATCTTGCGGCTTACAAAAAATGTAAATAAGGAGGTTAGCACTTAGATTCTGCATTTGTTTAATCAGAAACACAAGCCTCTTATTGTGCTACTTCCAAACACGGCTCAATCCTCGGCGGAGATGAAAATAATGACAAACAGTTTGTCTAGAAACCTTCCCAGGAGCAGGGCAGGGTATATAATAAACATATTTTAGTTCAGCAAAAGGGAAATACTTTTGCTTTTGACAGGAAAGCAAAAAAATCTGCAGGCAGAATATTTACACAAACAGCCCTTGTAAAACCAGCCCCCTTTGCTAATTTATTCTCAGGGCTAGCTCTCTTAAGGAGTGAGATTTATTGAGGTTCATTACATAAGAATGGTGAGCTACTGAAGTGCTTACATGAGTTAGACAGTAATTTACATGGGTCACTTTTCTGGTCAATTAAACCTAATTAGCCATTGACTTTTGCCTTCAAGATGGAGCGCACTCTAATTTGTAACCATTTACTTACTTTTCACAGTCGCTCTGCAGCATCCTTGACCTCATGCTCTTAGATCAATACTTATTCATTTTGATTTGATGATGACTTGACTCACAGAGATACACTGCCAGCTTCACTCTGAGCTTCTAAGCAAACCATTAGCTAGCTAACACGTGTAATGGGGGTTAAACATCGGACCCTCTTCCCTCTGCACCCTTGTTCTCCGAGCCCTCAGCAGCTCATCCCTGGGTGTCAAGGGCGTGTCCACCGTCGCGGGGCCCGGGAGACCCTCTGTGGGGGCCTAATTTATGATGCAAATGAAATGTGAGCATGCTGATAGGCCATCAGAGAACCAGTGATGGATCTCCTTGGCTGAGAGAGTCATCCATCATCTGTAAGTCCCGGTCTCCCCACACAGGGCGGAGATCCGCCGTCATCGGCAGGAGACGGGACCTGCTCTGTCTCTGCTCCACCTTGATTAATGTTTGCGATGATTTCCCCCGCCACGATGATCTTGTCTGATTATGTCATCTCATTGTTAGGAGCGCCGCAGTCCTTTTCTTTGCGTTCTTTTTTAGATGAGATCATTGACTCTGGGCTCTTTTTAATATAGACTCTTTGTGAGAAAACATTTGACAGTGCCTAAAGAGAAATTAAATCAAGGAGTACAGCACATGTCAGCACTTGCCCTGCAGCACTATATGCAAAGCAGCAGTCGTGTTAGATTTATGGAATGTCTTCAACCGGGCCCATGGTCCCCTTCCCTTATTTTCATTCCGAAAAATGTTTAGTTATGTGCCAATTATCATAGATAAGTGCCATTGTTCAAATGCAGATATTTAATTGAGCTCATTTATTTAGCTCAAAGCCTGCATATTTAAACAGACAGACAGCTTTTTACAATTACATTTATCTGCGAAAGTCCATAGTGAGCTTTTATACTGCAACAAGTAATTTAGTCAGGAAGTATTTTCACAGCTGTTGAATTTCAACCGTCTTTTAGGTCTGTTTATGAATGCTTAGTCTTTTTAAGAGCTAAGAGCTGAAGTATTCCAGTATGTCTTTGCAAAAAGTCCCTAAACACACCCGGTGAGGTTCAGATTAGCGGCTCGGATATGTGCTTCTTCTACTAACCAATTCTCGTCACTTAGCGCGTGCATGTGTGTGTACGCGTGTGTGTGTCCTCAGCCACGTCGGTGTGCCACGCGTGTGTGTGCCCCCCCCTCCCCCCCCCCGTCATCTCACAGCTCTCCCCTGGTGTGTGATGACATCCTCTCCTCTGCACAGCTCCTGGGTTCTGGCGGCACTACACTGACACCAACTGAACTACGCATCAGGGGACCAGCTGGGTGTAGAGTCAGATAGCGGGGGGCTGGACACAGAACAGTGAGTCACACCCTGGACACCCTTTTCCTCGTGAGGCCTGTGGAAGTGTTGCCGGATAGCCCTCTCTGAGGGATTCACCAGTAACATGCTGTGATTGTGATGATGTAGAGCTTGGGAAATGCATGCTTAGCTACTAAAGGTTGGATCATGAATTTTTGGGAGGATCTTCTTCTTTTTTTTTTTACTGAGAGACAGAGACGCATAGAGAGAGCGAGGTTAAGGTTGGAGAGAGACCAAGTGAGAGAGATCACTGTTTATTCATCACTGGGTCATCTCCTCTTTGTTCTAAATGTCATCTCTGCTTGGTTCGGCAGATCCCTTCGTGTCTCTCTGCTCGTTACTCAGTCCTCCATTCATCTCGACTGCGTTTTCCTCAAATGTGCTTACCTATGCAAGTATTGTTATAGAAGCCATTACGACCTTGAGGCTGGCGCCAATTAAAAGCTGTGAGGCAAAGGTGAAAAAATGAGATGAAAAACACTTCTCATGTAAACAATTTTTAATGAATTCCTGTGAAAATTAGACTTTGAGGGGGGGAAAAAAGTTCCTCATTAATTACTCTTAATTCCCCACTGCTTTAAGAATCTTTTTAGTCGATAATGTAGCCGGGGTGATGTAATTGGACCGCCCTGATGGAGAACACTCAGAAGTGAATGGAGGCCATAATTACTGTGTTGCTGTGGTCAGAATCAGTAAGCAGACAGGAGAGAATAGCTGGGAGCTGGAATCACAGGGAAAGATACAGCAGTATTTTCCATTTACCAGATAATGGAAACCATGGGGGACAGAAGATGTTGTGTGGTATGTCATTTTAGCTTGTGTTATCTTGAGTAGGACAATGCAGAGGGCATGGATAGCTCCGAGCCGGGCAGGGAGATGGTATCCATGGATGATGTCAAAGCAGGAATTGATTCTCATATTTTATGATTGGAACAGGTGACCGTGAAATGAGCTTCAGGTATGAAAAACCCTATAATTAAATTTCTACATTTAAATCATTTTGGCAGGTGCTTTTATCCCAAAGTGACATACAGTTGCATGAAGACAGTACAGCAGAAGGCGTGTATCAAGGCATAGTTAACAATATTTTGGTGGTTATAGTCAAGGAATGATATTAGTATATCATGTGCAGTGCCACAACAACATCTCAATACAATAGCACATTCTGCTGCACAGCAAAATCAAGGTCACATCATAAGTGCACCATCAAACAATTCCGTGGGTGCGGCCTCTCGCCCAGATAGGATTTCAAGTTCAACTTGCAGAGAAAGGACAAATACACCGGTATTACAAGAAGCCGTGTGCTGCCAAGTGTTGCTTTTGGTGCCCTAAGGCCATGCAAAGGAAGAAGAATGCCTTCATCCTTTGCATGGCTCGGTCCACGGCGTCTGCTCTGCCCTGCTCTCCTCCAGCAGGCTGAGCTAGCCGTGCCCCCCGGGGGCAGGGCCAGGGGCCTCAGGGGAGCTGTCCGTCTGCTCCCCTGGGGCAGGGCCAGGGGCCTCAGGGGAGCTGTCCGTCTGCTCCCCGGGGGCAGGGCCAGGGGCCTCAGGGGAGCTGTCTCTCTGCTCCCCTGGGGCAGGGCCAGGGGCCTCAGGGGAGCTGTCCGTCTGCTCCCCGGGGGCAGGGCCAGGGGCCTCAGGGGAGCTGTCTCTCTGCTCCCCGGGGGCAGGGCCAGGGGCCTCAGGGGAGCTGTCCGTCTGCCCCCCGGGGGCAGGGCCAGGGGCCTCAGGGGAGCTGTCTCTCTGCTCCCCGGGGGCAGGGCCAGGGGCCTCAGGGGAGCTGTCTCTCTGCTCCCCGGGGGCAGGGCCAGGGGCCTCAGGGGAGCTGTCCGTCTGCCCCCCGGGGGCAGGGCCAGGGGCCTCAGGGGAGCTGTCTCTCTGCTCCCCGGGGGCAGGGCCAGGGGCCTCAGGGGAGCTGTCTCTCTGCTCCCCGGGGGCAGGGCCAGGGGCCTCAGGGGAGCTGTCTCTCTGCTCCCCGGGGGCAGGGCCAGGGGCCTCAGGGGAGCTGTCCGTCTGCCCGGCAACTCGGTATTCATAAGATGGAAATGTTCTGCTGTGAGAGCCACTAAATTGAGTTTTTGCCCACAATGGTTTGTGTGGCATAACTCTATTTTCCAGTCGTCAATTACTGTCTGTCACCTTCCATAGAAAAGAACGGTGCATTTGAAAATTACCCCAGGCGCAGCCAGGAACACACACAAACACACACACACACACACCGTAGCACTTACCCACTCGAGGTCTGAATAGGTGTTACAATACGCTTTATTTAACATTTATTTTCCGTCTTACCCCCCCCCCCCCCCCCCCTCCCCCCCCGCACGCTGTAGCTTGAGCAGTGGATCTCTCAGCCAATTCCTCCTGACTGTGCTTCCAGCCCAGGCATCTGGGACCTTGTCAGGAAAGTGTTTAATTCATGCAAAGCAGGCTGTTCGCCCAGTGTGTGTCCGTGTGTGTGTACAACAGAACTAAGGTCTTTATCTTTATTCTCCGAGCTGTTGTTTAGTTTTATCTGGACACGACGTGGCTGGACAGCGCGACACCAGCGCGAGCCAGCTGACAGAGCGCGCTGCCCCCCTGGCACGCCACGCCCCGGTGCAGCGGGCAGCGCTCCGACGGGGTCGCGCTGGGGGTCACGCATTTATCGCTCTGTAACACGGCCTCCCTGGTGGGTGGTTGGGCGTGGGGGGGGGGGGGGAGGGACACGACACACACGCAGTGTAGTGTGAAGCACAGACTCCGAAAAACAGCTGCCTCACCAGACGGCATGGCAGCTCTCACAGCTTCGGTCTGGCGAATGGCTCTTCGCGTCAATTCATAACATTTTCATAACACTTGACTAATATGCGCCGCGCGCCGCCACCATGATTCTTGTTTTGTCGATAAGTCGTCGTCTCGGCGGCGTTCCTGTCTCTGCCTCGCGTCGAGCGGAATGTTTTGCGTTGGAGGGGGTGGACACGTTTGCTGAACCTGGCAACCTCCCTCCCCTCTCCAAAGCGGTTCATTCTCCAGGCCAGCACTGGGCATTCGAGGTGTAATACTACGCCTTGGAGAAACTGCTCCAGAAATACACTCAAAGCCAGGCAGGCCTCATGTGGCCATTGTGATTAAGTTAATACGATCAGCCACTGTTTAAAAATAATAATATAATAATAATAATAATAATTTAATCCTCTCTGGATTAACATGTCGGACAGCTGAGTGGAGGGAAACATATTTCAGTCCTGGTGGTTTAGGAGATTATCAGTTCGAGCCTGCTAAAAGAGATATGGGTTGGATACGATGACACGTGTTCCTTGACCGTTCGGGAGAGGAGAACTGTATACTCAGGCAACGTTTCCACGCTCCTCTCATCCAGTCCCTCTCCCTGTCCCCTCCTGCCCACACCGAGGCCCCATCCCTCTGCTCAACCAGACGTGGTATGGAGCTGGCCCCGTCCTTGGCCCTGCTCACTGACTGTGCTTTAGGCCCGTGGGCCCTCTTCCCCCCCCTCCCTCCCCCAAGCACCCGAGCATGGCACTAACTCATTATTCACTTGGCTTGTAGCGAAGAGAGAGATGGAGAGGGAAGGAGAGAAGGAGAAGGGGAACAGAGAGAGAGAGAGAGAGAGAGAGAGACAGAGAGCAAGAGAGGGAGTGTATGTGTGTAGAGTCATAGACAAGGCTTCCACACACCCCTGCAAGTTGCAGTCCTCTGGGCCTGGCCATAACATTTACCGTTTAATAACCAACAGCCTCCGGGGAGCCCTGGCTTAGTCAAACTCCAGCTTTCTGCTGATTGGACGTTTTCTGGCCAGACAGGAGGGGAGGAGGGGAGGAGCCCAGGGATAGGTAGATGGAGCAGGGCTGGATCAATGTAGTCAGCCATGGCTGCCCTGGCCCCCCTGTGGGAGGGACAACATGCCTGGGGTGGGGGTGGGGGGGGCCACCGTGTGTTTGTCAGGGGCCGACTCCGGTTAACTGCAATGAGGACCCTGGGTGTGCCTGCGCGCGCCAAATCTGGACGTGTGTGTTGCTTTGGGAATTGGCACCTCCGCCTGGCTCCGTCATCGCCCGTGGTTCAGTGCTTTCTACCGGCTTGCGCCAGCCTCACAGATGTGACAGTGAGGTCACCTGTTGGCACGCGGTGGCAGAGCGGTTGCCGTGCGGCGCCAGGGAACCTGGTTCTTCGTTGCAGAACACGATTTGAGACCTATCGTCTTCCATACGCGGTGCCCGTGTGACTCTATCCTGCACAGGCCCCTTTTGTTGTGCCAATACCGTTGACGGATAAGCTTCATTTGCCCCATTCAATAATTCATATCGGAAAGGCACTGTATTATGTGACCAAATGAGCCAGACTCGGTCTCTATCGGCCCTCAGTTACCTCTCTGTTTCCCTCTTTCATTGATCTCCTCTCGTCCTCTCGCTGTCTCCTCCGTTCCAGTAGTCTCTCCGGGCCCGTCTCCCCCCCTCTCTCCCAGGGCGAGGAGAGAGATGGATGTAGCCGGCCAGACGACGGCTGAGGAATGGTACCTCTCCAGCAGGCGTAGGTATGGATAGTAATAGAGAATGAAAAGGCTTGTCAGGAAGAGAGAGGGATGGCCGTTCTTCTCCGCCGCGGATGAGGACGCGCTGGAACACGTCTTCCTGTTACAAGGGGGGGGGGGGGGGGTCCTGGGTTTGTCAGGCGGTCGTGAGATGGTAATGCGATCCTCGCAGGCGTCGCCCGGCTGGCAGGCGAGTTCGTGGATGGTATGATGTTTGCATGTCTATTTGCGTGACGGGAAACATTGGCGTGCGTTGGAAACTCGTTCGCTGCCACAATGGACAGCACAGCTCCAACGCAAACACTCGACGGCCAAGTTAACGTTGGAATTATTCATGTGTTTCTCCCTCTACATCTCTGATGGGTAGAAATAGCATACGATGTGACATGATCCGAAATGAGATCAGGATCGAACGGATATTTCCCGTTGGCTGTTACCCTGTTTCTTAGTGATGTCAGAGTTCAGTCAGAGCATGTCGGATCCGAGAAACCCTTCAAAGGTGACTTCTGAATCAGACGTGAAATGCCTCAGATCTTTGGTCTCTTATAAAACTCCAAATTCCATGATCAAGGAGAATCGTAGCTTCTTCAACGTTTACTGAAACCATTCCTCTTTTGCCCCCATGTGGCAACCGTCTGACATGAAAGAGAATAGTTTATACAGAGATGTTATTGGGATAAACCCTAGACATCGAGCTAGCTGTTGCATCTTGAATGAGAGCTCAGGCTAAATAGGGATAATGCGCATTGTTCGGGTTGTGCCGGTTAGTTTAGGTATTTAATAGCATCGGATCTCATGCATTGCGAGGAGCTATTCCAGGCCAATCCACTGGGAAAACCTGGGGGACATGTTGAGGAGGCAGGGGGAATTAACTAGCTGCAGAGTGTGCGCCTCTCAACCCAGCTTACATCACAGTTGGTTGGTTGGTTTAGGCCGACATGGCTTACTGCTCTGTCACTGGCTTAAAGACCTTGACCCTGTCTCTTTCTCCTTCTCCTTCTCTCTCTCTCTCTCTCTCTCTCTCTCTCTCTCTCTCTCTCTCTCTCTCTCTCTCTCTCTCTCTCTCTCTCTCTCTCTCTCTCTCTCTCTCTTCTCTCTTTCTCTACGTCGCTCTCTCTCCTCTCTCGCTTTGCCGTTCTGTCTGCAGTACAGAGGCCACCGTCCAACTGTGTCAGTGTGGTGCATGAGGCCAGCCAACCGTACCTGGGCGAGTGCTCCCTCACATCCCATCAGGGCTGGCCTACAGTCGATCCAACACGGCAGGTCAGATAAGCCAGGGTGCCAGTTTGACAAGGCCAAGCCGAGAAGTCCAGCTCCAGGGAGAACCCTGTTCTCCGTGTCCAGAGATGGTGCTCGTCCTGGTTACCGGTCGGTGAGCATACACACCGAAACCCGAGAATTGTAATGATTGCTTACTTGTACGTTGACGACGTCCAGTTTTGGATTTATGTCTGGGATGAGGTGATTTCCATCAGTTTGAAGTGGGTCACAGTCCTTTAGTTTGTCCATCACTTTGTGCCATGTCTGTACTTGCAGTCATTTTCAGCAATTACAATATAAATGGAGGTTGCTTTTTTTCACTACTGACTACTGTAGTAATACTGTACATAGCATCTGGTGTGGCCTGTCAGGGTTATTTCCTTGATGAGATCTGTCGAGGGTTCTCATTGGCTGATTAATAAGACCCCAGCCACAACCTCACTTCCCTACTGTCCAATCAGATTAGCTGGAGGAAACGATGCAGTATTAGAGCTGTTAATGACTATGGCGTCTCTTGAGTGTATCAGTCTCACTACTGGGGACAGGGCAAATCAGAGTGCAGTCTTTCAGAACTGGGAGCAGCAGCAGAATACTGATGCTGTCTTCTGGTGATCAGACATAATGCTTCTTAAGCACAGGTTAGGGGCCTTTCTCATTATCGGAGAAAGGCAACTTGGGGCTTGTGAGCAAATTAATACACACAATTAATATCCTGGTTCTTTGCCGGGGGAACGGCTGGGGAATTTGTTTCTCCTGACCTTTGACCCGCCGCTAAACTAATTTGAATGGCTGAAATGGTAAATGAAACTGGAAACCCACCGTTTGAGAGAAGGGGGGCTGCTGCACTTAAATAACAGAAAGGCACATCACTAAGACATGCATTTGCATATGTGATCTTAGGAGTTTAACTGCATTTGAATAAAAGTGAATGCATGTTTTGCTTTTACGTCAGTCTTTTTGTAGGACAACAGTCATAGATACGACTAAGTTATAACTAGAGGATTTGTAATTTTGCATTTTTTATGTTTTTTTTTTTAATCACCAGTAAGTAACCTTCTTTTTCTTGTCTGGGCTTCAGAAAATGAAAGGTGAGAGAAAGAAAGAGACAAAGAGAGAGAGAGGGGGGGGGGGAGAGATACACCGAGAGGTAGGGAGAGAGGGGAAGGGGAGTGCCAGACAGGGTTATCCATGTGTGAAGCAGAGTGAGGAGAGAGTGTGTTCTGTAGCTGTGGGCCGGCCTGACAGGAAGAGGCTGTCTCCCTCCCAGGACCGGCGCTGTGGAAAATTACACTAATGTGGTGACATGCAGCCGGGAGGACCTAGGTATCACCCAAGGGGCCCGCGTGTATGTGCACGCGAGAAAGAGAGAGGATAGAGAGAGAGATGGAGGGAGAACGTGATGGGAGGGGGGGGGGGGGGGTGTTCAGGTGCACAGAGATTACAGCTCCTCTCCTGTTCCAGATGTGAAAGGACCTAATTAACTGCTCTAGCATGCAAGTTGATCATCGCTTCTTGGACAGACGAGTGGAGCCCACCCATTAGGAGGGGTTACCAAAACAAAGGGGGGGGCTCCACGTGTGTGCACGTGTGGACAGATGAACATACCACGGGGGAGAGGGCAAAAAGATGAGTGGACGCCATCGAGAACACGTCCCGTGCTTCGCCGCCGCGCGGTCACACGGGACATGCGAATGGCGCCGACTGTGATCCCACACGGAACGAGGAGTGCACAGTGCGTCTCAGTACGTGTCTGATCACGCACGCTCTTGGATCCACGGCAACCGCTCTCCTGTTTTTCTGATGGAGCGTTAGCTCTGCTTGTTGAAGTTAAAACTGTGAGAGAGAGAGAGAGAGAGAGAGAGAGGGAGAGAGGGAGAGAGAGAGAGAGAGAGCGAGGTGTGTGTGTTTAAGAGAGTGAGAGAGAGAACGAGAGAGTGATGGGAGGGTGTCTGGCTCCCATCCAAGACATCAACGCCTGCAGTTACACTCTTGTTCTCCTGTCAGTCTCCTGCACATAAAACACCAGCCGAGCCCGACTGAAAGCAAACTTCCTGCTGTCATCGCGGCCCTGCACAGCTGCCTCTGCCCCTTCCCGTTAAATCACGTTAGGACGCCTCAGACTGCCGCAGCAGAGAGACGGAGCCCCCCCCCCCAGGGCTGTCAGGAGCCAATAGGACAATAATAAGGGGCGGGGACTGCATCCTCTGCAAGCACGTGGCTCAGATAGAGGTTTAGAGAGGTATTATTGTTGTTCTTAATCAGGTGAAAGTGCAGGATGAGCTCACAGCATAAACCAGACTAGGAAGGTTAACAGAGCAGGGAGCGGAGGCCTTGTGGTTGTAGTCAAAGTGGAGCCCCGTGGGGCTCATCTATACCGACTCACCAGGACAGAGGAGCGGGAATTAACGCCATGGCAGAAAATGACAACGATTTCCTGAAAAGTTTTTTTCAGGCACGATGGAAGCCCGCTTTGACCCACATTCCCAGCATCCCCCCCCCCCCCACCCCCCCAGCGCTACTGTTCAAACTGGTCCAACCAGAGGGCTGGAATAAATCTGCATTCAATTAAAGGATTAGCTAGTGTTTAAACATGGCTTCCTCCTTCACTGCTAATCTTCCTAGTGGGTGTCCGTGAGTGCCACAATGCGCTTTTCCAATAAAGTTTTGGTAAAAGCTGCACAGAAACAGGTGGATAGATAAATTAAGAGTCAAACACAGTGTGCGGATTGTGTCAGGACCCCCGCTCGAGGTGCAATCAGGAAAGGGGAAGAAAAAAAAAAGCCGTAATGTTTATTTAGACACTCTGACAGGCAGAAATGTGCATGCGCTTAAAGCGGCAGGCGATAAATCATTTCAGACAAGTTTTCCAGCTGCGCGTGAGAAAGGAAATGGCTGTGATGTGATGTCAATTAGATTGAATGTCAGCTCGCATTCATGGCTTTCCCCATGCTGTCTGATGAATTCTGTGGTATTTCTGGGCCAGTTTCTTCACTTTCTACTCACAGACACCCACACACACGTTTGAGAGGTAGAGAGAGAGAAAGGGCGGGAAAACAGTCGGGCTCAACTGTCATCTCTCTCCATGTCTCGTTCTTCACACATACAGGAAGGGAGATCAATTAACAAAGCCCTTGTGTCTGTATTGACCAGCTATTGTACTCCAAACCTCTCAGTACTGCTAGAACTGTACAGCACTGACACCAGACCATACCGACCCCCGCTGACCTATGACTAGTATGAACAATGCACCTGTTCAATACACGTCTATCACCTCTTTTTCATATATCCCCAGCCCCACAGTCCTCAAACACACAAACACACACACACACACACACACACACACACACACACACACACACACACACACACACACACACACACACACACACACACCCTCCCATGGGGCAGTGTGAGGGCTCTTATCCATCAGGCTGTTTTACTGCCTCCTATTGATTATCCATCACAGTGACCCACAAGGCCATCGATCGTTCTCTTTGAGGGGAATATAGCAAAAGGACTGCAGAAATTAGTACATTTTTCCTTTTCTAATGTGTGGGAATGTGATTGTTGAGGTGTTGTTGGAGATCCTGGGGATTTTGGGGAGCCTGGTGGTTCTTCCTCACTGTGACACACGCTTCTCATTGGGTGCTGACATGGAGCTCACTGTGACACACGCTTCTCATTGGGTGCTGACATGGAGCTCACTGTGACACACGCTTCTCATTGGGTGCTGACATGGAGCTCACTGTGACACACGCTCTCATTGGGTGCTGACATGGAGCTCACTGTGACACACGCTCTCATTGGGTGCTGACATGGAGCTCACTGTGACACACGCTCTCATTGGGTGCTGACATGGAGTTCACGAAGACTGCAGAGGAAATGACTGTGTGTGTGTGTGTGTATGTGTGTGCATAGGAATGGGATGACTCCACGGGATCCTTTTATCATTATGCTAGTGAGGATCCAGCCTGCTGTCCTGGCCTTCAAGTGGAACAGCACAGAAGCACTTCATTACCAGCTAATTAATAAGGCCCCTGGTTAGCATGTCTGCAGCCCAGGATGAAGCTAAAAGTGTGTCACATTCAATTTATTTTTCCAATAAGACATCCCACGGCGCGAGAAATCGAGGCCTCGCGCAGACAAAACACAGACGCACACAAACTCACAAATTCCTGCATGTGTAGCATGCGTACACGTGCAAACTCCAGAACTAACACACTTGCTGGCACAGTGTTACAAAACATTCTATTCAACAGAAAGTCTGAATCCCTAGAGCAGCAAACAACCTGTAAACTGACACTTTTTCGTTGCGGTCTGCAGCTCTATGGCTCGCTTTGTCGGTCGCTCAGTTGGTCCACTTCACATGTCCACAGTGGAATGTGGTGGCGGCTATTGCGAACTTGCGCTTATTTACCCGTTTGTGTGGTGCGAGATGAAAGACGGAGTCTGTAATTATTTCTTCAGACCGTCAGAGCAAGTGGACTCTTTCACACACCCAAGCACTCATGAATGACTGAGAGAAGATGTACCACAGGTGCAGAGCAGCCTGCATGGAGCCGCTGTGGCGATAGGAGGCCTGTGGTCCAAGCTCTTCAGATTACTGAGCGTGTCAGAAAGAAAGAAATATCAAAAAAGGAGTGGAAGAAAGAAAGAAAGAGAAAAACACAGACTTCTGCTTTACTGTCAAGACAGTTCTGTATCGTCGAGTGAGATCCAGAACAGAATTCTCTCATCTGTTCCGCTTGTTTCACTGTCCTCTCTCATGTGTCACATCCTTAAACCCAAGCTGATTTCATTGACCGAGCATCCACCTGCTCAGGCCGGGGGGAAAAGGTCAAAGTCATTGAAATCGTTGGTCTTTGTTTTGGGGTCAGCCAAGGTCTCGAGGAGAGATGAAATTGCTTCTGCATTCTGTGCTAGCAACAGTATGTACAGCAGCCTGCCAACGTTCATTTCCACCACAGAAGCCGAGTCTGTGGACGACTTCAGCACTAATGGCTCCGTAATAGATGCTAATGAGCCAGTCATCTGGACAGATCGTCTCTCACTGTCCGAAACGTGCTGGTAATATCGATGAGCAACATCAGCCGTGTATTTACTTTCAAATGGACTGATCCAACAGCAAGCTTCCCCCCTACCCACCCCCACCCCCACCCTCACCCTGCACCCCCACTTGCAGGAAAAGTCCAATTAATTACAGAGTGTGAGTTCAACAGCAATTAGTCTTTTCTAAACCTGGCAACCGTTCTGTCAGGGACACTTGCAAGGAGCGGGGAGATAGATCGACTTGGCTTTTCTCCTTGTGGGAAACTGTTGTAACTTGACTTGGGTGAACTACAGGGAAAACAATGTAAGTAAGAGTAAAAGAAAAAGAAAAAAAAGCATGCTGGCTGGAAAAGAAAAACCAATAACAGAAGGGGAAAGATAAAGGCAAACAAGAAAAACATAGACATGAGATTCCCAGAGGACATGAGTTTGAAGCCCTATTTGGAGAAATAAGTCGTTTAGTCATCGTTTGGCACAATATGAGGGGAAAGGATAGCCGCGAGAGGTTTATTTTAACATTAAATACGTTCGAGAGAAATATGTAGCATGTCTAATAAGATGAAATTGTTTTTCGGTGCGTCTAGTTATGAAATCCATCCTGTGTCTGCGAGAAAGTGGAGAGAGCGTCAGAGCTTCCCGCCTGGGAGATAAGGCTGCATAGACAGATCGCTCTACAGAACCCCGCCACAGACTGAGTGCTTCCTCTGCTAATGCAGTCTCACCCATCTTTAGGGAGTCAGATGGCTGAGTGGTGAGGGAGTCAGGCTAGCAATCTGAAGGTTACCAGTTCGATTCCCAGCCGTGCCAAATGACGTTGTGTCCTTGGGCAAGGCACTACACCCTACTTGCTTCGGGGGGAATGTCCCTGTACTTACTGTAAGTCGCTCTGTATAAGAGCGTCTGCTAAATGACTAAATGACTAAATGTAGTTATGAGACTCAGCAGTGCTCAGAGAGAACCCCCTCTGAGGCTTCTCCGGCTCTGTACGGTGCACACGAGCCTGGAGGACGCACCTGAGTTCACACGATAATACATACAGATACAGAGTGCCTGTAAGACACAGTGTGCCCATTGTGTGTGTACCGGTATTTGTAACCTTCTACTGTACAGACATGCATGTGTATGTTAATGTTGGTCAGTCTATTGACGAACATCGATTGGTCAATGAGACTAGTGGTTAGTCTCACCCTAACCCAGTTTAACTAAATCAATATCAGTCTGTGTCTGGTTTGCCTTCCTACGTTCTTTTCCCTGTCTTTGTGTGTGTGTGTAACAGGGCCAGTAACCAGTCACTGCAGCATTTGCAGGGACTCTCTCTCTCTCTCTAGCTCTCTCTCTCTCTCTCTCTCTCTCTCTCTCTCTCTCTCTCTCTCTCTCTCTCTCTCTCTCTCTCTCTCTCTCTGACAGCTGTCACCTACCCATGGTCCTGCACGCTGAACTCTGGCCCTCTGAAGGGCCATGGAGCCAGTCTCTTATTAGCTGGCTGAGTCAGAGCTTACTATGGCCTAGCTTCACCAGTCGCTTCCGGAGGCTTCCCTGATGAAGTGTGAATAGGGTAGGTGCGACACAAGTGCGTGTGCCAGGCTGCACTTCCCGTCTCCTGAGGAGTGTGAGGAGCAAAGGACGCCATGAACACGGAAGTGATGGAAATGTTGACGAATCACTTTGGAGCAGGAGTTTGTGTGTGTGTGAACTCTGAATAGCTTCTGCATGATAATTAAATCAAAATGAGAGAGTCCCTCAATGATAAAGTAGATTTGGGCTTTGGAGCTAACATGCCATATGGAGAGAGCTTGCTGAGGAATGAAGAGAAGGGACCCCTTGCTTAGACTTATTGACCAGAGATACATTTTATGGACATCATAATGTGTTTAATTAAAACTAGGTACACAGCCCTGAAATCAATATTGCTTTGCCCTGAGAGCTTTTGCTTTCGCACTGAGGGGAAAAATCTAAGCTGGGCTTTTCAGCGTTGCTTTCCTGTGTGCCGCTGCTGTCAAGAAAATATAAGAGGATGAATTAGGCTAAAATCGTTCAGTGTTTACACAATCTTCATGTCTAATTAACGGTAGTCCATTGAATCGAGACTTCATTTACTCAATCAAAACATTTTAAAGATGGACTGAGCGCATCGGAAGTTAAGTGATTAGGGCTCTCCAAATGCAAGAGATTAATCATTACACATTGGTGGTATATGGTGGTTTGTAGATGAGAGATAGGGGGTAGAGGGAGAAGGAGAGAGAGAAAGAGGAGGCGGGAAAGAGCAGGAGAGAGACAAAGAGCGGGATTAAGAGAGAGAGGAGAGAGAGGGAGTGAGAGAGGTTATCGATTTGCAGTATATTAACTCAACTTCAGCAGAGCCATTTCAAACTGTATTACTTTGCCTCGACCTGAAAAGAAAAACAGCTAGAGAGAAAACTGCTGTATTGATTTTATCTCCACACAACGTGCACGAAGCACTCTTAAGATCTATAATAATTAGCTGCCACACTAAAACATGCATTGTCCTATTACCATGGCAATAGCAGTCAGATAGATTGTTTGCATTTCAGTTTGTGGTTCCACATACAATACATAGACTATTTATACATGTACTGGTATGTGTGTGTGTGTCCGCATGTGTGCATCCGTGTAAGTGTGTGTCCATCAGTGTAAGCCGTGATGGAGTAGCGTGCCAGCACGCAGCGGGATGAGCTGGCCGGCTGTCTCTGCTTCTGACAGGGGTGTTTTCTAATGTGACAGCTAATCTGTCCAGAAGACACTCTGACAAATGATCAGCGATGACACCGCCACCTTGCCCTGCTCTCTGGGCAGGATTGAATCAGTCACACACCAAATCATCCCTCCAGGTGCTCACATCATCTCATCTCAGACAAGCGGAATGCTTCAGAGAGACACATATACTGAGGATGAATACTAAGTCCCCCACCCAATCACAAAATAGTTTCGAAATATCAAGTTTATTGCTTGCGTTTTAATGGAAATTTCAGGTCAATTTGACATTATTTTAATTAACCTTCTACTTTGTTTGTGGTCCTGTAGCGAAAGTACTCCGAGCCCAATGCCGATCAAGTAAACATTCACATGATTGGATATTTATCGGCGAAATTCAGTTGCCTCGGCCTGTCTGAATGGCCGAGCCTCGGCTCCGGGAGTCGGCTTTTGATGTATGATTATGTCTTAAGGTCATGTTTGATTTGTCATATAACCTTTCGATGATGTGTGCATGTCCCAGTCTGATGAAAGCCCACCTCTTCACAACTGATGACCCTGACCTTCGACAACAAGCGGGCGCCCAGTAATGACAGAGCACACGAGTGGGCACTTGTAAACAGCAAGGCTAGTCTGCAGGGAGAGGAGGATCGCATAACACGGCCTATAATGTAAGGTGTTGTACCAAGCACCGTACAAGTCTTAAGTGTCTCCATAGTGATGTTTGCTTTCCTCTCTGCTTTTATGTCGCTAGTCAGCAGCTCGGAGGCGGACAAGCTTAATCCATCAGCTCGTTTATCGAGAGGGGACTGTTTCACTGGGGGATAGTTGCACTCTCTCTCTCTCTCTCTCTCTCTCTCTCTCTCTCTCTCTCTCTCTCTCTCTCTCTCTCTCTCTCTCTCTCTCTTTCTCCCTCTCTCCCTCTCTCCCTCCATCCACTTCTCTGCCCTGCCTTCCTCAGCAAGCGCTGCCGGTGTCAGGCTTGGTTGTTCCCTGGATGTATGGAGGCAGCCGAGCGTGACTTGGGGGTATCTAATGCACAGCAGCAATGTGACCAGACTAGTAGGAATCAGCATTGGCTGTTACACAAACTGTGCCAACGCTATGCGCTCTCCGGAAAAGACTTGCACCTGGTGTTTCGTGCCATATTTCTCCCCATTAGAAGTGAGATACCGTCACAGAAATTAAGGAGTCTTACAGCTCCCATGGCCTTGTTGACCAGTGCTGACTCATGTCCATTGTGACAATCTACTGGAAGCAGTGGTATCGTATCAAAGAGAGATGAGAATAATTCCAAGTGGTTCCCAGGTGTTGTTGTGGGATTTCAACAGACCGGCAGCATAAATGGATGGATTATGAAATCATAAAAGATTCATGAAATCGGTTACCCTGGAAATAGGACGAGAGCAAAGAATCTGGGTCTTATGTGTTGATTGGCTCTGGCTGCACACTGGTTGTTGTTGTTGTTGAAATGTATTTAGTTATAATGTTGACATTGAGAGCCTTACACAATAGCAATTCATGTCAAGTTGACATACTATTTAACTGTGTAATAATTCTGAAATGCATTATAATTACACAAAGTATTTTTATGTGACTTGTATTCTGGTGATACACATCAGAAGTTTGATATTTGTGATCCCATATAGAAAGCGTCAAAATCCAACTGCTGAAGGTACAGTAAAAGTGAAGAAATCATAAATGACATCTCAATGTTCATTATTCCTTCGAGTTGTCTTTTGAGTGCATCTAACGAGTGCAGCTGTAATGCTTATTGCTTTTGCTTAACGTCATCATTTATTAATGCAAAAGAGTCTTCTGTGGATCTGCGCGGCCCTGGCCATTGAACATACAATCAAACTGCAAATCAGAGAGTCAATCTTCGACGTGAATGAAAGGCACTGTTCAGTTTAATGCTGTTAAATGAGGAAATTCATCCAGAACTTTCTATCACAGGTTTTAGGGGTCGGTTTCCATTTTTACTCCAGGAAGACCAGAGCGCTGTGTTATCTGAGCTGCATGCCGGCCTGTCTGTCTGGACGGCTGAGGTCGCCCGTATCGGCTATCTGCCTAATTCACTTGTCAAACTCAGTTATGGAGACTGGCGTGGGGCTCCAAGTTCCTGTCTGCACTGCAGGCCTGTAGAGAGGACAAGGAGGGGAGAGGGAGGGGAGAGAGAGAGGGGGGAGAGAGAGGGGAGAGAGAGAGGGGGGAGAAAGGGGGGAGAGAGAGGGGGGAGGGAGGGGGAAGAGACAGGGGAGAGGGAGGAGAGAGAGGGGGGAGAGAGAGGGGGGAGAGAGAGGGGGGAGAGAGAGGGGAGAGAGGGGGGAGAGAGAGAGAATAGATGAAGGGGAGAGAGAGAGGGGAGAGAGAGGGGAGAGGGAGAGAGGGGAGAGAGAGGGGAGAGGGAGAGAGAGAGGGGAGAGAGGGCAGAAAGAGAGAAAGAGAGTAGATGGATGGGAGAGGGCGAGAGAGAGGGGAGAGAAAGGGGAGAGCGAGAGAGAGAGTGAGAGAGTAAATGGAGGGGAGAGGGAGAGAGAGAGGGGAGAGAGAGGGCAGCACTGTAGACATTCTCAGTGGCAAAGGAAGCGCAGCCTCGTCCAATTGTCTGCATAAAATACAATATGATGAAGCATCATTTTATCCTGTGTTGGCTCGAGTCGCCAAAGAAAACGTTTAAGCTTCCACATGCATCAGTGCCTCTGTGTTGAAATATGCATGGGCTCCAATCGTGCCCTGCTTGTCTTAACAAGCTACCCTCTCTGTATCTCTTTCTCCAGGTGATGGTGGTTGACCTGACTTATCTGACACACACACCCCAGACTTTCTGTTGTGAATAGTTGATAATTACACCCACACTCGCTGAATCCAGCACCACGCTAAGTGGGCTGCTGGCATCCATGACTTATGAACTATTTATGAATCCTAATTAGCTCTTGGAAGTTTATTACACATGGGTATGAATGTGTAATTTTCAACAAGCTGAACAATCACATATTCATCTTTAGGCTTCTTAAAAATCACCTTGCGTTTTTTGTGTGTCTCTTCTTCAGCACGAATTACACGTTAAGTGTGTCTCTTAAAACAGACTCACACTGTGGTAGACTATAGAATGGGACATGTACTAGCTTATACAGGATGTGTACTGGTTTATCTCGAACACATTTACACAGATTGTCTTGGAGATTCTGTGTTCTAAGCAACCCAGTGACAGTGAGTTGAGGATAGAGGATTGATGGGGACTGCCGTCTTCCCCATCTTACACCGGCCATCCCCCCAGAATTCCTGGAGGTGAGGTCAGGGAGTGTGACTGACCAAGGGGCCTGAGCCGGCTGAACCGTGGAGAGGCCACGAGAGACGACCGTCAGTGGATCTGGAGACACAGGCCTGGGACTGTCACCGCAAGGTTAACCCAAGGTTAACCCAAGGTTAACCCAAGGTTGACAAACAACAGTCCCGAAAGTACCCTTCCGACTTCCTGTCCGGCCCTGCCACTGTCCTGCATCTACCTCTGACCATCTGCAAAACCCCACCCCCCGAGCTGATTGGCCCAGTTGGCCTCTGGAGCCTGGCTGTGGTGCCTGTGGAGAGGCTCCTCATCAGCTCCCAGCACTCCAGAGCCTGGAGAGGAATCTGAAGAGCATCATCCCCCTCGCACATCCTTTTTCTCTTGATTTGATTCCAGTGGCATTTATTCTCCACCAAGGATCTGATTAGTAAAAAAAATGTTTGAGTATTTTTGAGTTGGTTGTAGCCCCCTGCAGAAGTACACTTGTCGGTGCAGCTCAGTATCTGAATGAGCATGAGCCTGATGTACTCATGAATTGGAGAGGATGTGAAGAGCATTGGTATTCATAACGTAATCTTTTAACGTCTTTGGCTTCTAGACAGTGCAGAAAGAAAACCCATTGAGCCATTTGACAGCATGTCTGGTGTAGGATAAAAAGACTGTCTCTATTTCAGAATGTCCTTTGATTTCATGTTTTAGTTTAGTGTTTGGAAATACATTTAGCTGAGTGAGCTTGTTGTTGCTAAAAACAAAGGGTTTGAGTAAGAAAACCTGGCAACCAGCACAGCGTTATGTTATGTGTTGTCTGACTCAACCTGCAAGCTACAACATTTTCCCAAAAATCGGTTTGCAGCTCCAGTGACAGTGCTTTTTACTGCATTCTATTAGACAACAGGCACAGTTGAATGTGTTCTCACTAGGAGAAAATCTACACTTGGACAGACCCGAGTTGACTCACTTTTAGAAGTAAACCTTAGGGTAGAAGTAAACAGAGGGAGTCAGATGGCTGAGCGGTGAGGGAGTCGGGCTAGTAATCTGAAGGTTGCCAGTTCGATTCCCAGCCGTGCCAAATGACGTTGTGTCCTTGGGCAAGGCACTTCACCCTACTTTCTTCGGGGGGAATGTCCCTGTACTTACTGTAAGTCGCTCTGGATAAGAGCGTCTGCTAAATGACTAAATGTAAATGTAAACCTTGTGATTGGGCCAATCGAGCTGATGTACTGGATTGTTACTCGAAGAAATGTCAACATTTTCACTTGTCTCAATTTCATTTTCAATGATTTGTTATTATAGTCTGGATGATATGTATCAAAGCAAGAGGTTAACTCCCTGAGACATTCCTTCCAATAAACCATGATATCACTAATGAATTCTACAGAGTAGGCTGTGCCACCGCATAGATAATGTAAATATGAAATCATTTGTCGCGCTCTGTGCTAAGTCTTAATCCTATGAAGGGCAGTATGTGAACCCTCTGCTTGCTTCTACAGGATGATGCAAGATAAGATAGCCTAATGGAAACAATAACTTTGATGCGGGGGCGTGATAAATAATGCATTTTGTGAACAAATGCTCTGGGGACTTTGAAAGGTCGACCAGAGTTTACGCGGCAATATGTGCTGGAGAAAGAATCCAACTAAGAGTGGATTATTACAGGGGAATTGATAATGTGGTCAGAAACTGAAGGACACTCCAGCATTAATCCAGCCCGGTCACCTCTGTCGACACTCATGGAATCCCTTCTCTTAAAGGGTCACGTCTACAAACCTACAATCCGCCACTCTGCACTCTCTTCTGACAATCTACACAAAGGGGCTTTTTTTTGTGCCGTTGGTTAAGCCAATTAGCATATTTTTAATTGAGTGCATCTGCTTGGAAAGACATTCTCACTGGTGCTAAACGGTGGCAACTATTGAACACACAAACCGTGAAGCTGTCAAACGTTGTGAGGTGAAATTCCCCCCAGGTTTGCCAGGAGGATGCTGGGGGAGGGAAAACGAGGCTGTCATTCCCACAATAAGATCAATAGGAACGTATCGATTGTGACTCACAGAGAGGATGCTGGGAGCCGCAGAGTGCTGAGTGTGTCTTTCCTTTGCCATGGTTTAATAATGGGGCAAGAGTGATACATTAGCTATCCATCAAGCATGTGGATGTCCCGAGACAAACCTCAAGTGTCAGCTTTCATGAGGCCTGGTGCTTGGTAACTTAGTGTAGAATAGTGTACCCACCAATCACTCTTTTCTCCTGAGAGATGTGCGGGGGGGGCTTACATGCGGGTGTGGGTGTGGGTGTATGAATTTGACTTTGATAGAGGATTCCGGACACGTCAGGTCTTTTCTTGTCTTACGACGAGGGCTCGGAAAGGGGCTTGTTCACAATGTGGGCCAGAGGCACAACAAGGGCGGCCGTCACCTGATAGCGCACCTATTGTGCCACCCTTTCTTCAGGAGCCACATTTGAAACAGAAGCCCTGAAGAGATGGAGGGGAGAGAGGGAGAGACTGATATGCGAAAGAAGGGAAGAGGGGTTTTTATCTTCGCCCGACCAGTGCCGCTGTCACAATGGGCAGGGTTTTAATTGGGCATAGAAGTGAGAAGCCTGATGGACACTGGCGGATATCAGGGAGGCACAATCGACTGTTCATGCCGGGCTGGGAGGGCCAGTATGATTGAACATATGACTGATGCATGCTGTCAATCCTGGGAACTTGTTCCTTTTACATAGTAGACAATACAAATGTCTTTCTACTACCCAAATGAGATATAAACGTCAGCCGATGTGTAGTGTGGCTTGCCTCTCGATGAAGCCATTGTCTTATCTCACATATCGCTCGTCTCGAAATGTCAGAGGACTCCGTAGCGTTAGTGCCGGAATGTGAACGAGACTGTAGAACAATGTGCAGGGGGAACTCGTTCACTCTCGCTCCGTCTCTCTCTGTCTTTCTCGTAAAGCCTATTTGATTGAGCCGATTTACTGCGCCGCCTCTTTAAGAGGGAGGAAGGCTCTTTGGGCACAGAGAGAACACTTATAAAAGCAGGAAGCTCGATGACATTGATAAGGAGGCCCTTTGAGAAGGACTGGAGGGGACTTTTAAATCCTCCTAACGAGTGTCCTTGTAAGTTTTATGTCTCCTGTTTTAAAAGCTAACGAGTTTGTAATTGTCTTGATGACGAAGAGAAGATATGGTTCTGTCTCCATAAGCTACTGTCTGTTGCCAGCCCTTCTAACCCCACCGCATATTATACTAGGGGCTCCTTAATGGGCACTTAGTAGTAAATGAAAACAGGAGTGGTGAAACAGACGGTGTTATTGCTGCCGACACATCTTTTCTCATCGGTGCTTTCAGCCCCAGATTATTATTATATAACTACAAAACATCAGCTGAGCCGTGGGGTGGAGTTGTGACGGTGGATGTTTGTGGTTCGTAGTCGTAAGTCGTCCTTCCACGTGCACTAATCATCATGGCGGGAGACAGCGTGCGAAGTAAAGCTGGGCTTTATGGCGGCCAACGTTCCGCTTCGTTTCGCACCCCCGCCCCCCAGATTGCCCGCTTTTTCACCGAGCCTGTGTCTCTCTGAAAACCCACTGGGGTTCTGGTACCAGTCAAATGTCCTCAGAGCTTCGGTAGGGGATACCTGACGTTGGGTGTTTTTGTGTTTTTCCATTCAGAGCATCAGGTAACGTTTCTCCTCTCCGTCGAAGTGAAGATATTTGTTCACTTCCCAGTAAACGGAAAGGAGATATGACTTCTGGACGGCTTGTGACGGTATGAGAGCGCTCTGTTTATCTCCTGACTTCAACTTTGAGCTCCCTGGTGTGTTCTTGGTGAGGCTGTGAGGCAGGCGAGGCAGGTGAGGTAGGCGAGGAAGATGAGGCACCGCACTGGGGCCCCATTGCTCCTCGGAGGAGCCCAGATGTGAATAAATTAGGCACGCAGTGCTCTGTTGATGCTTGGGGAGATAACCCGCGAAAGCATCAAAATGCTTCTGCAAATAGTTCCCCAAGGTGTGAGTTATGTGAGCGGGTGCAAACTATTCATCTTGATGCGTTTAAGCGGGCCTGGAAGCAGTCAGGCCTCAGAGTACCACAGGGCTGATTTATTTTAATCTTTTCAGCTCGGGGTTCTTTCTCCATGTCTTCCTCCAGCTAAAGTGTTCCCCTCTCTCTCTAATAAACCCGGAATATTCCACTTGTTCAGGAGTTGCTTAAGTAGATACAAAGACGGCTTACACAACTGACTGTTGTGTTCTGCACTTGGAAATCGAAGGTCTCCAGCATCCGCACGAGTGTGAGAGGGGAAGACAACTTCTGTTTCCTCTGTCAGAGACGTGTTAAGAGGGACTTCCGTCGGTGGGTCTGTCTCTCCCTCCCCCTCTCTCCGACGCGGGGTTAGAGACTGACAGTCTCGCAGGGCACGATCCTCTCGAAGAGAATGAAAATGGCTCACCCACGAACAAGTGGACTCATCATCGTTCTCTTGGATCGCCCTCAGAGATGTCTATCATCATTACGATCGTTATCCTCATTATCGTCATTCGCGGCCTCCTCCTCCTCCTCGCTGTCTGGCCCGGGATGCTTCAAGAGCCCCTTCAGACGGCTTATCTGGGAGCCCTGCTGGGGCCTGATGCTCCAGTCAGACCCATCTGCTCCAGTCAGCTCTCCTGAGGCCCAGCCCAGGTGGTTGTCTACCCTGCCCCTGACAGGCTTGGCAAGACTGATAGCCGTCTGTCTCAGGTCCTTAGCCTTTACTGCTACCTACCTCGGTGTGTCACACCATCCTCGTTAACAGCTCAGGAAGGACCTGATGTGGCCGACTGGATGTAGAATCCAACAGAGAGCTTTGCATGTGGCATAAAACAAGCAGTAGGATAGCTTTTCTATTCTCTGAAAACCATTAGCAAAATTGGATCAATTTTGGGGTTCATTACCTCGGTCTGAATTGGATGGCCTTATGGAATATTTAGCTTTATCGACCTCTACAATTTAAACAAGCAGACATAGACATTTTACCCAGCGCCATTTTTATGCATAGTTTATTCAATTTACAGAGATTAACCATCATTAATTGGATAAATTCTATCATTACACCAGGGATTATAGACCCTCAGAAGAAACCAAATCCTCATGGGTCCTTGTTAACGAGGTGCAGAAAATACCCATCAACCCATGAAGACACTAAAGTGAAACACAGAAATGAGCAGATATGCTGGTAATAACCCAAAATAGCTATCTACTATTCCAGATTTCAAGATCTCAGCTGGGTCTGTCTGAACCACAATGTCTCAAAGAAGAGAACTCTCTCAAATGAGCCATGGTTATATTTATACATTTCTTGGTATTTCTTTCGCCCTGACTTAGCCGTCTGGGAAGTTGCTAATCCGCTAACTTTCGCATGCCCACTACCACCTCTCGACATCTCGGCTTTAGTCGGGGAAGCTAGAAATGTCATGAGGGGGTAGGGCGAACTGTATTTTTTTTAGTTTGACAAATTTGTCTCAGTTACACCTGGAGGAAACTTAATGACAAGTGCCTCTGTAGACTCAATCTCAAAGAGCCTTGCATGTCTGGCCATCCAAGGCTAAAGAAAAGACCCTGCCTCAATCAACCGATGGGGGTTTGCAAAAGTCAACAAACGAACAGAATCATTTGGAGTCTTATCAGCTATCAAGCAGCTGTCACCAGGGTCTGCGTTTGGTCTTGAAGATTTCTCTCAGCTGCACGGACTTGTAGTGACGGCGTGACATTTGGAAGGGTTGAGAGGAAGAAGGGGGAGGATGTGGGGTGTGTGTTTTGGGGAAGCGGTGTGGAGCTGGGGGTTTGGGGGTGTGTGGTTGGGGATGTGGGTGGGTGGGTGGGTTGGGACAGGAGAGTGCGCCAGCATTACAATTCCACCGCCGGGCTGGAAATATATGCAAAGCTATTCATGGCTCTGCAGTGCTGTTGATCTGCGAGGAAGCACAGGCACTAACAGACGCACCAGTCTGGAAATACCAGATCAAGGTGCTTACACGCAAAAGTCAATTGATCGCACTTGAAAGTGGGATGATTCTCCTGAAGATATGGCACTCAGGTGTTAATAGCAGTTGACAGGCAGTCAAGGAAACCTTCCACTCGCACAGCCAACCCTGTGTAGTTAAAATGTCACCCTGTCACCTAGATTCTAGGCTTTCAACGGAGCAAATGTAGAACACAGAGGTGTGGAAAACAAAATATTCTGAATGGGAAGTTTTTTAATTCCAGACATGGGGGGAGGGGGGGAGGGGGAGATTTTACACTGAGATTACAAGCCTTGCATTCGTATGGGTCAGCGTGTCTAAGAGCTGTATCAACAACCCTGCTGCCCAGGGCCATATCTTTTTGTCAGTCTTGACTTGCTGTTCTTCAGTAACATTGCACTCCTACTGTGAGTCTCCCAGCCCTGCAGTTGATAATAGTTTGAGTGATGGCTTCTGATTTCCTCTGGCCAGGCATTGTATTTATTTCCATATCTCTCAGCCTTTCTCTCTCACTATCTCTCCAACGGGGATCTCATTTGTTCTGGAGAGGGCTGTTAAAAGTGACATTTTCCTCCGTCTCTCTACTCCACAGGGTGCCCACTCTAAGGCCCAAGATGTAACAATGCTATGAGTTACTACGAGATGTGTGTGCGGGCATGTGTGCGTTGGAGAGAGGGGAGCAGTCGGTCAGCAGTCGATGTTTATTTTATCAGACCTCTCTGCTCTGGACTTGGAGGCGTGTCATAACTCATGTGTTTAATGGCGCTGGGCTGAGACGCCTCCTCCTCACACCGCGGCTTCGAGGCAAGGGGTCAATGCCACTTCCTGTCCCCGCCGTCAGCGGCCGACACGGCCGTCACCTTGACCCTTTTCACAGTGAAAAGGAATGAGGTCAACATGCAGGCTCTCTCTATAGTCCCCAGAGGACCCTTGGCACGACGTGATCCATGCACACAGCGCCCTTCCAGCGGAACAGCAACACGCCACGTGAAACGCGGGCACCTTGGCAGGGAGCCTTGGAGGAGGGAGCCTTTCCGTCTCGGATCTTTTTACACCGCACGCCCCGTCAAGCGTATCGAGTGCACTCGTTCAAGACATCAGAATTCGACCGGCAAAATGACAAGCTACGCCACGGTGAACTGTCAAGCAAACGTTTCCCTCTGAGCTGTGCTAAAAACTCTGTTTCTGCTGTTATTGAATTACGACCGTTGTGCCGTGAAAAGAGTCCCGGAATTGTGCTCGCCGTCAGTGGCAGCCCCAGTCACAGCCATGTCTTTGACAGGTGTAAAGGTGTTTCTTACCCAGAGTTCCTTGTTGATGCAAGAAACACCAACAATATGCACGGTTATCCTCAGCTCCCTCCCCACTCCCTCCTCCCCCCCTTCCCCCTACCTCCTCCCCCCCTCCCCCCTCCCCCCCTCCCCCCTCACTCTCTTCACTGTCTTTTCTCTCTATTTCTCTCTCTCTCTCCCTCTGACATTACCTCATTAGTGTAGTGGGGTGACACACACACACGCAACAACACACCCCCTTGGCTGTGGTGCTCTGGCACGCAGGGGTGGGTTAGGGCTTGACAGGAGACAGCGGACTGTTACTTAACAGACAGGCTCTGCAACGCGTGGCAATGTAATTGCGGTGAAGGGATAATTTGACACCCACTTGGCTATGATAGCCTGCAATTCTCCGGCTCTTCCTGAACCCACACACACGCAGGGTGTGGAAGCGATGCTCTCCACTCAGCTGTCGCCCTGCTTGCCTGCCTGCCTGCCTGCCTATCAGTCTGTCCATCTGCACCTACAGGGCACTGCTCCAACGCAGGCCTATTCACGCCCTGGTTGGAGCAGTGCCCTTCTTTCTCCTTGGAAATCAAATCAGTTCAGAGGATGATGTTTTGTATCAAAACTGTTTACCCTGGAGAAGACACAACGCCTTTGCCCCCCCCCCCCCCCCCCCCCCCCCGTCGTAGGCATTGTTTTAAAGTGAGGCTTGATTTCTGTCTATTCAATTCATTGAGAGTGACAGTGCAATTTGTCACTCACACAGTCCCATTTTAAAGAAGATGCCTGCGCATCATTGCTCAAGGACAAACAACGTAGCCACACAATCTCACATGTGAAATTCCGCTTCTTCTTTCCTTTCTCTCTCTTTTCTCTCTCTGCTGATTTATTTAGTGAAATGAATATGCTTTCCCCCTCCCCCTTCCCTCTCTTTCGAGACGCCTCATATTCTTTCATGGATGAGGCTGAATAAAACATGCCTGACATCTTGTCGTCACTGAAATGACAAGCTGAAAATGGAAAGGAAATGGAAAATCTGTCCCGCATGTATTTGTTTGGGGGCTGTATGTCTCTGTGCCCTGGTTGGACAGTTATGACGAAAATCACCCAGACTTCCGACTGACTGACTCCTTGCTTGTCTGGCTGGAGGTTCCGACTCTTATAATCTCCTCGGGTTGAAGATTTATGCCTCAACTTCTGACAGTGAGCTGAAACTCTCGCAAATCTGTCGACTCCAGGTCTGCGCTCTTGTTTGAAAGACCCCCTCTCTCCTGGTGATTTACAGACTGTGTTTTCTGTGGATTGGATTTCCCTGAATAACATTTGTCTTGAATACCCTGACAATCTATTTTCACAGTTATCTTGACTCTCATCTTTGCCCTTTGTTCCTCAGCCTTTTATTCCTTTCCTGCCTCAATCCCCCCCCCCCCCCCCCCCGCCTCTGGCTCTCTTTCTTCTCTCTCTCTGTCTCTCTCTCTCTCTCTCTCTCTTTTTCTCTCTCTCTCTCTCTCTCTCTCTCTCTCTCTCTCTCTCTCTCTCTCTCTCTCTCTCTCTCTCTCTCTCTCTCTCTCTCTCTCTCTCTCTCTCTCTGTTTTCTATGATTGTTCCAGATGCATCAGACAAAAAGCGCCCCCACCCCCCCTCTCCCTGCTGCAGATT
Organism: Osmerus mordax; assembly: GCF_038355195.1. Classification (NCBI taxonomy): domain Eukaryota; kingdom Metazoa; phylum Chordata; class Actinopteri; order Osmeriformes; family Osmeridae; genus Osmerus; species Osmerus mordax. Next base: position 7,681,848 of record NC_090068.1, read on the forward strand.
TGATGAGCGGTTCCAGTTGTTCTGGCGTGATGTATGACTTCATCTTGGCCCTGGACTGGCCTTGTAGCCCCCCCTCCTCCCCCCCACCCCCTTCTGTCCCTGCCACAGCTGCAATCACTGGGAGGTAATGTCATCACCCAGGTGCAAGAGAGGGCCGGCAGGCAGCACACACACACACACACACACACACACAGGCCTGTGTCAGAGACAGAAGTGGGCTTCTCTCCTCTCCCACTCACAGGGCTGGAGAGAGGTGTTCTCGCACGATCCGGACATGGAGGTGTGGGATAATAAAGAACAGTTCTGTCCTAGTAATACAATATTTCCGCCATCTCCAGCCAGCCGAGGACTTAAACCCAAAGTTTGATGCATTTCCGTTTCACTTTTTTAATTGCTGAACATTTGCAGTTGACACGTGTTCACTCGATGAATTGACCCGAGGGACTTTTCAGAGCAGTAATGTCAGCAAAGTCCTTGACAAGATGTGGTTTAAAGAGAAGTGGCTGTGTGCGCAGAAGGCATTGTGTGTGCAGATAATACAACGTCAGCAATACAAAACTGGATTCAATTCAGCGCGCTGAATCCGCCAAGCATGCTGGAATCGGTACGTCTCCACTGTCGCTGAACTTTGCTCCACGCCGTCCGTAGTTTACTCACAGTGGTGAATTCTGGGAAACACTTCAAGCCTACGCTAGCGAGCAGAGTGTACATGGCCCCCACCCCTAATGAATAGGCTGTGGTGTTCTCCAAAACATCGTGTTCCTTCGTGGGGTAGCTGGTTTACAGCATGATGCATGAACAGGTGCATGTTCCTCACATGTACCACGCATACATCAGGGGGCTTTCGGCCGACGAAATCAATACTCAAGGTTCCACGCTTTAATCACGACTCCTTGAAAGGCTCCTTTCAAATCTCAGAGAAGAAAAAAAAAAAAAAAAAAAAAAACCCACCGGCGTCGATGAGAGGTGACAGTTTTCGAAGCGTTACGGGTGATGTCAGCCAGCAGCTATTCATCAGTGCTGAAGCTGTAATCTAGAGGCTTGTTTTCAGGCTCCCCCAGTGGGGAGGACACGCCAGCGCTGTGACCTCTCCGGAGCTTCTTTTTATTAACATATCTTCAGTCCATCAGCCAGATTGGCCCGCTCCTGAACCCATCCGTCACCATCACTCTATCAATTTGTCTTCCGGCCCGCCGTTCCGTGGGCCGCCCGTTCCCCGGCGTTCCCGAACAACAGAGGCTCGTCATGTGACCGCCAGGAGGGGAAGTGGGACGACGATCGGAGTCTGTGTTCCTGAGTTATTCATCGCGCCGTGCAGACAGTGCCATCAAAGCCCATAGAAAGATCCCTTTACCATGGGGAGCTTGTGAGACACTTGCTTGTAATTACAACCTCTGTGTGATTGCCTCCTACTGTACAAGCATTTGAATAAGGAGAAGACAAAAAGAAAAGCGGGGTCTACGTCGCCATGGCAACCCCCCGGCACTTTTGCGAAGGACGAAATGTACCCCGAATTGTCCAATGAACCCAAATAGAGCTGCTTGTATATTGAATAAATAGAGGATAATGGTTCTTTGCCGTCGCAACCTAACGATCCAATGGTCAACAGCACCATTGTGTAAGAGTAACTCAACGATCGGCAGCATGTTGAGAATTCCTTATTTCAGAAGAGAAAAAAATAAAACGTTTAAACCACACGCACACACTCCTAGTCTCACAGCAAGAAGGTTCTGGGTTTGGTTCCTGCTTGGGCACTGTTTGGTGATCAGCTCTGCTTCCTCCCTGGTCTCTCTGTGTGGAGTTGACATGCCCTGCCCGCGCTCACAAGGGATTTCCTCCGCAAAAGATCCCCAAGAAAACCATGCAGAACAGATGGCTCCTCCTACCCACGCAGGTATGAGGTGAGCACTTGGACTTGGCCCCTGGTCACCTTGATGTAGCTGACCACTGCTCCTGGCTGCCCTCAGAGGAAGGACAACAGGATGGGAGGAAAGCCGAGAGGGAATTTCACGGATGGACACTCAGGCGTGTGTGTGTTGGCGTTCCTTCCCCCCCCCCCCCCGCGCGCGCGCCGACCCTAACCTTTCTCCATCTTCTCTCTCAGACACGCACACACACAGACACACATTAACGCTGTTGGATTGTATTTGGGAGAGTGACCAGTATCTTTTGCAGGTTGAGAGGTAAGTACTTGAAGCAACACACCAGCGCAAAGTGGAGACAAGCCTGCTCTTTGTCCTCAAGTCGCTAGGGCAACAGCATCCTGTCGTTTCCTCATGAGCGCTTTGATTGAGAGCCTGGGGCATGTGGGAAATTCTGCTTGAAGCCTGTCTGCACCCTAATGATCCGTATTTGTCAGTCCTTATTGAAGCCCTGGACTAGCTCATAAACAATTCATGAGTGTAGCCCCTCTGAAAGCTGAATGCCGCAGCATGATTAAATAGAATATTTGTTTTCCTCGACCGCCTGCAATATTTTAGGCAAATATTTCATAAGGACAGGTCTTTTGAGAATGACCCTTCCTTGCATGTTCACATGGCTTAATTGCACATTTTAATTGCACACAGGTGTGTGTGTGCGCCCCAAATATCAATCACGGTAAGACTAGTGGCTGCCTCGCCTGTGTAGCCTATGACCCGCCTTCAAACTTCATCTGACATCACGTTCATGCAGCAGAGGCAGCAAGTCAATTGCTCCAAATTAGCCAATTGGCATTAAGCATTTCTGTTCAATCTGTTTCCCTTTCCAAGAAACAACCCCCCCAACCCCCCACCCTTCCGGTGACCCTGCGGCATTTAGTCCAAGCCTGCGCATGAAGAGGATCATTAAAAGACTGGGAAATTGTCACAGAGTGGTCATCTGTCCCCATCAAGGGGGAAAGGTTGTCAACATCTAAAACGACCAGGATCCTGAGCATCGCAGGGATGCCTGCAGGCGGAGTCAGCCCCAGCCTGCAGGCGGAGTCAGCCCCAGCCTGCAGACGGAGTCAGCCCCAGCCTGCAGGCGTAGTCAGCCCCAGCCTGCAGATGGAGTCAGCCCCAGCCTGCAGGCGGAGTCAGCCCCAGCCTGCAGACGGAGTCAGCCCCAGCCTGCAGGCGTAGTCAGCCCCAGCCTGCAGATGGAGTCAGCCCCAGCCTGCAGGCGGAGTCAGCCCCAGCCTGCAGGCGGAGTCAGCCCCAGCCTGCAGGCGGAGTCAGCCCCAGCCTGCAGATGGAGTCAGCCCCAGCCTGCAGATGGAGTCAGCCCCAGCCTGCAGGCGGAGTCAGCCCCAGCCTGCAGATGGAGTCAGCCCCAGCCTGCAGATGGAGTCAGCCCCAGCCTGCAGATGGAGTCAGCCCCAGCCTGCAGACGGAGTCAGCCCCAGCCTGCAGACGAAGCTCCAGGTTCCTCCCCACCCCGGTGTCTTCTCACCTGGAGCTATTTGGAGAGAAGTCTGCCGCCAGCTTAACCAGTGACAAACCCCCCTGTTTGCGCTCTGCCTCCACGTCGCAATACTCGGTTGTTATTCCACGAGGCTCCCGGTCCAACCCTGTGTCGTCGGCAGAGGTTTGACCTTTCGCATTGACCTTTGCCGTCCGTTTGGTGCCAGAGCGCGTATGAGCACACGCCACGGAGGTCTGTTGAGGAGGAGTCTGGTGAGGAGGGCACACGATCATCCCTCCTGATCCTCGTAAGCCGGCTCAATCCTCGGGAACAATGGCTCTCCATTATGGAAATGGAAAAAAAATGGGAGTATTACATGATTTCTTTGCAACCAGTGAGGGTGATTTGAGAAATTGGAGCAACTGTTTATAGAAAAGGTCCCTCGCCACGTTCTGTGTGTGTGTGCGTGTGCGTGCGTGTGTGTGTGCGTGATTTCGGAACCTAACGAAACATGTCTTGTAAACGCTCTGTAACCCATGAGATTCATTTGTGATGATGATGCTGGTTTTTCCCCATAATGGACTGTTACTGTAGGTGAGCCTGTAAATTAATGACCGCAAAACGGATTGCCCCCAATAATGCAAGTAGGCGAATCTGTACCGTAGGAGAGTAATGAGAATGGAATTTAGTCGTTGCTAGTATCTCTGTCTCGCACTCCCTCTCCTCTCTCTCTCTCTCTCTCTCTCTCTCTCTCTCTCTCTCTCTCTCTCTCTCTCTGCCTTTTTCTATTTCTTTGTGGCATGCACCTCCTACATTCCTCCAGTCCTCCCCAGGACTCCTCGTCTCCCAGCCCCCCACTCAAACCTTTCCTCCAGCAGATATATTTCATGTCATTTTGTCTTTCACAATCCACTTCATTTGGAGGCTTACAAATTCTATTAGGGAGGGGGGGGTGGATCCTGTGAGCATGGAGCGCGGCCCGCCGCTTTACGGAGCAGGAGGGGGAATCGCCTCGCAGGGGGAACGAGGCCCTAATACTAATAAACGGGCACGACACTGCCTCTGCCTCCCTCGCCCTATGGGACGCGAGGGAGAGAGGGCTGAGTAATTGGAAAATATCCCTGCCTCGTATTCCAGAGAGAGCCCCGCCCCCCCCCTCCCTCCCTCCCCCCTCCCACAGCCACAGTAACCCCCCCGCCTCCCCCCCACACACACACACACAACCTCGGCTCCTCACCGCCCCTTACTCCACCCCTCACCCTCCTCTGCACTGCACAATGACACACACTGTTCCCGTTTTGGATCATAAAACACACAATTAGCCCAGTTTGAGGGAGTCTGCTTGTACAGGGGTGTGTTTGTAGTGTTAGGGAAACGGACTGGAAATGTTTGCATGCGTCTGTGTGTCTTTAGCCGAGGCCAGGTGTGGAGGAGGGGTTGAGTTATCCCGCGGTCATCACACTGTCGGCCACAGTATGTTTGTTCAGTACACACACCCTAGAAAAGGCTTCAACTTAGGGGACTGGCTGATTGAGGTAACAATGGGGTTGGGAACTTTCTGTCATCGCACCAATAAATGTGGAGATAAATGTAGCTGATTCTCTTTGTGGGTCAGACATTCGACACCAAAGCACTGAGGCCATTAAGTACTACACACTATTCCAGGAACATAAGTCCAACTTCTATGAAGACTTGTACTGTGGTATACCAAGATACCTGTCAAAACATGAACCTGAGTTTAGGATGCATGTATGGTGAGAAATTGCTGGTTTCGACATGTTCTTGTTTTTATAGGTCAACCATCATTTTCAATATCCTCGGTGTAACTTGAAAGTATTATGGTAGCACACTGTTTAAGCTAAAAAGCAAAAAGAAGAGCAGTTTTGTGTCAGTGCTTTATTCATTCCTTCATCTTTTGTTTTCTCTTTGTTGCATTTCTTCCCAGGCTATATTTGGAAGCCGGCGGGCTTTATTTGCCCAGATGACAGATATGGAAAATACTCCTCTATGCAAAGCCAAGACTGAAGCTCAACGTGTACAGCGGAAGTATATCAACTTATATAGTAAATTGAAAGGAAAATGGGACAAGCATTCGATAAAATTATTCACTCTCAGGTGGATCAGGTATGGAGTATTTTAGTGAAATGCCATCGCTGGCATAGAGGGTAGAGGACTTCAGAGAGACCTGCATCCCGAATCAGTCTTTAATCATTGAGATCTCTCAGTGAGACCAGCTGCTATTGGACTCAATGTCACTCTGGGCTTTTGTCCTCATGTAGCTGTTCATCTTGGTTCATTGTGTCATAGCCTGACTGGATGAACTGGCAAACTTCAAATGCAAAAGTGATTGATTGTGTGAGCCAGTGGAAGTAACATGAACAAAGAGGATTCTGGCAGGCCCCATACATTAGCATCAGGGAGTTTTTCTCAATGCCTTCCAATTCACAGCTGTAGGCTTTAGTTTTCAATCATGTGGATTCATACTGGTGCTTCGTTGACAATTTCATCTTCCCACAATCATACTCAGCGCTCTGATGAAATGATGTTAGGCTCACTGCCTCTTCACTCGCTCACGTAGTGCGCTGTTTATGTTCTGGTTCTGGAATTGTAAATCTGCTGTTGGAATCAAGTTCTCATCTCTCTTTGACATTAGGGCGAAATGTGTTTGCCATCGTTTGTCACCTATCAGTAAAATGTAGTCACACTGTCACAGTCGGCTCTGCATCCCCTCTTGAGAATGATGGGTCATCGGGAGGTCTGGGTCATTCGAAATTAATTAGCCACCTGTTTCCCTGTGTTTTAGCATGTGGTTCAAGGGCATTAAGCACTCCTTAAGCCTTGAGGGACTGGTTTAGTCATTAATCCTAGGGATGTGCACAGGTTCGGGATCAAGTTCATGGAGCAACCGCCCATTTGAACTTTTTGGCTGAGCTGCCCCTCTAATATTCTAATATCTAATACATAATTGCTTAAATTAGATTAAATTAAATAGCTTTCTTACTTTCTGCAAGTAGAACTTTAGTCAAGTAGAAATATTCTGTCATGACAACATCATCAATGTTCCCAAGCTATATAACATTACAGGTATTTGTGCTGTCCTATCCCAAAATATGTGTAACAACTGCATTAACATTATCCAAACATAACCTCTGAACATGTATCTATCTTTGTACAATCCCAGAAAATATGCTAGTGCAGTCTCCATGCTCCCACACAGTGTTGTTGCACAGCAAGTTGGCTGCTTTGTATTTTGGGTGTCATCAACTACATTTGTGGTTATTCTTGCAAAATGTTTGATATGCTCTTGTTCATATGAAGGAATCAATGATCAAGCTTTTAAAACATTATTCATCTTTAAAATGTCAACAGTTTACATATGTAAAATACATTTGTGGTTCAGTTATCATATTTCGCCCCATTCCGGTACATGTTGATGGGTGATACTTAAAATCACAGTGAGGACTTTTGCTCTAACCTTGTTTCAGGTCGGAGCAACAGCCCCTCAAAACGTCTGTGCACTTCCCTGAAATCCCAGTTTCCCCAGACGTGATTTTACCACTGAATTCAGCGTTACAGGATATGTTGTGTGGCTGCAAGCACCAGCATATTCAGCACCACGCTCTGCAGGTAGAGGATGGAGTCAGAGAGCCGCGGAGATGCTGCTTAACGGTCCGTCATGCTGATGTTCCTGCCTGCAGAGCTGGAGACATCTAAATAAAGACCATGGGTGAACACGCCGAGTGTACGACAAGGGCCGCTGCGGCTCACAAACAAAGCCCGGGGGATGGAGGTAAGACCACTACACCACTGAGCAGTTTAATGTTGCAGTCCAAGACTAGATATACTGTCTGGATTGTCGAGAGGTGTTTCGGAGCAGAACCAGGGTTTGTGGCAGAGCAAAGGAGGTAACAAAGAGATTATCTATTTGTAGATCTCGTTCCCTAATTACGTCTATCTGCTATGTTGTTGCATCACTTAGGAAAGCAGCTGAGACTGCTTAGCTTCTGTTCTTACAGGGAAAGTCAGGCCGTTCTGTACTGTATGGTAAATGTACTGTAGTTACACATTATAGAGTATTATTTTCCGTGTGAAGATTATGCTAAGACTGAAGCCATTTCTGAGGCAGCTGGCATAGTTCCACCTTACATCAAACACTACAAGGCATGAGGTGAATGCCTTGACACCTCCTCTGTGTTGCATACACCTGGCAGCACTGAGCTAGTTGAATTGCTCAGATGAAGTAGTAATTAACTGTCTGTTGGCTTTGGCATCTTCAAGTAGACATTCTGAATCACCTCTGACTGGGCAGTCCTCCTCGCCTCTCGAGTTTTCTCTCCAGAGTAGCTTGTTGCTCTCAGCCTGTTGCTTTTCTCCTCAAGTGTTTGACCTGTGTCTTGGTAATAGAGATTCCAAGTCATGGTTGGAGCCAGGTGAAGAAGTTACATCTGGTGGGGCTTACCTCTGACTTGACCCTCATGTTGACAGAGTTACTGAAGGCCAGCAGCCAAGCACACTGTTCACACTGGGTGTGGTGCCCTTGGTTAGTCGCACTGCAGTGTCTCCAGCTTATTGAACAAGTTAGAAGTAGTTCTCATCTTCTTGGAACTGCTATTCAAGGGGGAATATTGAGTTTTGATGAGCTCTTGTCAAGGATAGTCAGGATCGAGTCTTGGGAGGCAAATGGGAAAAGCAGAATCATTGTAGACTTCTACTATTCAGATTTCGTATGAAACTTGAAACGCCCCAAAAATCGCCTACACAACATGAATGTTGCCATATGATTCCAAGTGAGTACTGTGCACGTACGCCGCAGAGCTGCCTAAACTTGGAGACGGTGTCGAAGGGGCAGAGCCCAGAATTGGGCTTGTGTAATTAAAGCTGACTGTGGTTTAGCTGAGAGGAGGGCAGGGCCAGCCCATTCATCTTCCCCTCCTAATGAGGAGCGACCAGGACAGCTGAATTAGCCAGCTCTTTGTCACCTCCCCCCCCCCCCCCCCCCCACATGACACTTTGTCAAAAGGATGCCCCTCCTCAAAGATGCGTCAGGGTCAAGTGTGTGTCCGTGTGCTGGTGCGTGTGTGTGTGTGTTCCAGGACACCGCTTTTAGCCTTGCTCTAGTCTGGGGGGGGGGGGGTACTCGCGAGGGAGGAACAGGCCCCACCACCCCTTCCTCACACCCCCTGCACGTGCCATACACATGGCCTCAGTGCCATACCCCTCCCCAAACACACATGAAAACACTACTGTTGTTGGTGTGCAGTCCAATTCATGCTTTTACACACTTGACACTTCCCATTTGAGCGTTTAACTGGCTGGGGTGGAGAAGGAATCAATACTGTTCAGCTGGTACTGTGAGTGACAACTGCAACCCAAAAATCCTCTCATTGTGAAATGAACACAACACAGAAATCATGGCAACACGTTAAATAATGTATACATTATTCAGTGGCATAGTTTGAAATGTTTAAGGTCACTGAAATAGCAAATTGGGTGTTTGGGTAATCTAGACTAAGGACCAAGTGCCGTGATTGCAAGAAAAATAAGTAATTCAAATAATGTGCTTAAGTAATGATAGTTTTCAGGATCCATTTCTCAGGCCCTCTGCGACTCCAGTGCTCTCACAGGGTGAGACACTCCCTTCTTGCTCACAGGTCACCAAAAAGGGCTGCAATAACTATGTATGAACGTATTGATTCTTTGTTCTCGAATGATACATTGCATAGATCTTGAATAACTACAACCTTGCATAATCATGTTCCCTCTCTAGGCAATAGAATATCAATTGAATGCATTACTCTGGCCATAATGAATCTGCAACTCAGGAGACTCACTGTTCGTGGACTGCAGTTATTGGTTAGACCAAGCGTGAAACATCAGAGAATCAATCACCGAGTAACATTGTGTATCCTGAGGTGGAACGTTAACTCTTGGCTTGTTCATGTATTTTCAGATGGATGTCTTTACCAAAGGAGAATGCAATAAATACACCCCGTGAGTCTATTAATGTGATACTGAATAGCCATTAATCTACATGATGCAGGCTACATGTGTAATTTCCATTGTGCTTAGCCCAACAGGGATTTCGTTTCTTTCAGCATTCTGGAAAAGTTTAGACTATAATGGGGATATCAGATATAACTTTTCACACTACCATTTAATTTATTAAGATGTTCGGGCATTCCTTCTTGGTGGAATGAACATTTATGTGTAAAATGTGTAAACATTTATCAAATATTTCGTACCATAGCCTCCTGCGTCAGTTTCACAGTTGTGTTGACAGGAGAGATTACCTTAGATGTCCCCCAGGTCTCCCCACAGCGAAAGCCTATTCTTGTTACATAACCCAGACCATAATCTGATACCTGGCGCAGAGAGGATGGATGTGTCAATAATACTGCCTGCCATGGTGTCATTCTCAGTTCTAACCTTCTGAGTTCACCTGCTGAGGAAACTACTGAATATGCATAGGTTGTTGTATAAATGGTGTCACTTGCTCTAAGGTATGTGGATTGTGGGGCTCATTCTGAGGCATGGATTGGTTCTATGGATTTTGTCATACAAACAAATACTTGTTGACTCTTGTCAATGTAGGAATACTTATTCTGTTTGCAAAATGTACTTAAATGACAATGAAATGTATGCAATAAGCAGTCTAGGCTAAATATTGAGCTGCTGTCAATAATTCAGTTTTTGTACCTTAGTAAATAACAAAGCCATACAACGGTAATTGTTAAGTTAGAGGCGTATGTCCGCACTTGTGTCTGAAAATTTGACTTCGCCGATGGATTACATGGGGAGAAGTACCACCTGTCATAACAGCCTGGACATAATTCCACAGACAGCACTACTTGCGCCGGGGAAGCGCATGCACTGTAAAGCGGCACTGCGGCATCGCCATATCACTGCGCCCGGTGCCTTCTCCGGGATCCTGAAGCACGGACTGGGAGAGGAGAGCCCCTTTGCTTCCTTGCGGGATTTATTTGTTTGCTAATTTTTTCCTTTTGTTTTATCTTTCATTGACCATTCGTATCCGTATGCCTGCGACTTGCCTGGACGGTCCTCACTTGCCAGGGTTTGCATTTCTTGGTTTTGCATGACGTGTCTTGGAGGAAAAGAGGCTCGCTTTGTGTGTTAGTGAAAATAAAGCGGAGCTGGAACAGCAGGCAGTGCCAGTCGCTGTTGTGGGCTGGACTGGCCACGGAGCGCGAGATTTACTGACAGAGAGGCAGACAAAAAGGACTGAACGAAGACAGCCAGAGAGAGTGTTATATTAGCAGGGAACGAGAAATTGGAGGGGCGAAAATTGCTTTGGAACGATTTACTACAGCTGTATATTATCCTATGTCATTAGAGCAGTGGTGGCACGGGGCATCAGGTTAAAAGGGATAGGTACTGGGAAACAGCAGTTTAGGACCGTTATAGGAAAGCTGGATTTGGCTTCAAGGCTGAACAAGACCAAAACTGCAGCATAGACAGGGATGATTTTTGGAATGGTTGTGGCATAGACGAGCTTGGGATTTTGAAGAGATTGTATTGCCCTCTTATTATGCATGTGTTCAAATGAGCCAAATTTGCAAGCCATTGTAATGTGCTTATGTGCAACATTTGACACATGCAGGCTGTCTGGCTATAGGTTTTTTATCACTTGTTCATTTATGTTCAACCCCATCCACCTTGCTGAGCCATGCTTGGACCATGACATCATGTAAAGTTGGAGATGATGGTTTGGCAGTGACTGATGGTCGAGGGGTGCTGGGTGGTGCTGGGAAAAGGTGTGTTCCCTGTGGAACCCTGTGGAACATTCCTAGGTATGGGGAGGAGAATGATGAAACAGGGACCGGCTTGGATGAGGCTGGGGGACTGTTTTTGTGCGTGTCTGTATCGTTTTGCTACATTCCCTCATAGATGATGTCATGCAGACTTCAGCGGCTGCTGGAGGGTTTTCAGCACTAATTCCGGGAATGAAGAGAACGACGTTTGCTTCGGTGTGTTGGGATCGTGACGCCATGCGATGTGGGGGTGTCACGGTCGTGTCAGGGAGACGAACCATATCACCGTGGCGATAGAGGGACAGCAGTGTGTAGCGTAGAGGTCACGGCCCGCGTGGTCGGGCCGAGGTGACCACGTGTTCAAGTTCGTTCCCATGGGACGCGTCTGGAGATGTTGTCGCTGGTGTTGGAGAGAGCCGTGGATGGGATAGGGTCTCCTTGTGGGCCCCACAAGGGCATCTCAACATCATGAGATGACTCGCATGAGATTAAGGAAGACCGAGTGAAAGGATTTTTTCTGGGTAGAAGAGGTGACTTGTGGAGTCTGCTGTGGAGCAACTTGTTGATACGGGGTCATGAAAGGGTGAACCGGGGTGTGGTAAATGAAAGGCATTATGACACGCTCTCCTGTTACGGTGGGCTGCATTGCTCTTAATGCGCTGTATGCTGACGATTCCATTTCCAGGAATGAAAGCTTTATACGCTTACAGGGTCGAGACGAAAAGACAAATGAAAATGACACCATTCTGTGGAGTTGTTCTGCAAGGGGCAGTGTTGCAATGTCTATGCCATACACAGTCAGAAGCTGATGTTCCTACAGCTGAAAATGGGTCGAAAGTACTTATTTTTTCGAAAGATTTGGTAGGGAAGAAGTGAACAGAAACAGCTCTAGGGACACCAACTGAGGAGCACTTAAAGCACATAATGATCTCAGCCAAAGGGCATAATGATCACCCATTTAAAAAAGCACAATCTGGTCTGCAGATGAGTCTGTGGTCACACTAATGAAACATTAATTTGTCTTGCATTTGCCCTGTATGATATCGCTACCTTTTTGAAAAGGGCTCATTGACTTCATGCATTCTACAGCCAGGCGTGCAGAGAAAACATGTTGCCAATGTGTGCTCTCTTTCTCTTTGACTTCCAGGAGAGAGAGCCGCCCCAGCTGCCTGTAAGGAGAGAGGGGTCCTGGATGAGGAGGATGTGGCATGCTGCAGTCGGCTCACCATGGCAGGACATGGCCAGTGACCAGACATTTTGTTCAACTTGAACCTCTTTTTTCCGGCTCTTGGAGTTGACCGTTTTCTTTTACCTCCGGTGCATTGTTTCACTCTGTGCTAGCAGATTACACGGACCGCCTTTTGGGAATTTTGGCTCGGAAACCCAGCACGCCAAAAGTGACTCTGCATTCTCTCAATGAGCTAGTGCCCTCTGGATATTACATGACGCCTCGATTTCGATTGGATTTCGCACGCTCGCATCCGAATTTACTGCTTGTTGGAAATTGTGGCACACCTGTGTAGGAGGCCTTTATTGGTGGGGAGTTAAGCTGCACCTGGAACTGTTGCTCTTAAACGGGCTTGGTTCTCCCAGCTAGAGAAAGTGCTTAGGTGGGCTTTCCCTCAGAGGCAATGGATGGCCCTCGGTCCAATGGGCTCCGCAAAAAAAGGAAGTCGAGGTCAAAGAGGGATCGGGAGCGGATATCAAATGGGATAAGGAACAACCACGCGAGGGGCTCCGTGTTCCGCTTCTCCTCGGACTCGGAGCGAGAGGGGGCCAGGGAGCCCCCTTCCTCTCGTCCCAGGCCCCCGAGGAGGAAGAGGAAGGAGTCCAATTCCTCCGAGGAGGACATCATAGATGGCTTTTCCATCGCCGGCTTCACGACACTCGAGGCGTTGGAGGTAAGTGCTACCCTTCAGTCTGCTGCTACACGGCCCTCTCTTGAGACGTGCTTGGATGTGTGTTTTCAGCATTTAATCTGTGTTTTGCTATCTCGGTTGGAAGGGCCCTAAATCCATCTTAACGCTATGTTAAGATGGGCTTGTTATTGTCTCCAGCCCAGGCTACTGCCTGGCTGGGTGGAATGGCCAATACCCTGGCTCTTGTGTGCATATTTTGTTGTTGTGGGAGCTGGATATCAACAGATGTGGCTTTAAACGAGTTTGTTCAGCCAGAGATCTATATCTCTGTCACAGAGCGCGTGTTGTTGTGCACCGCTCAGGATTTGTTTGTACAAGAATGTGCCAGACAAGGGCTTACAGTTGGATGGATGGCGTCCAGAAGCTCCAGAAGGTTCTAAGCCCTTAGCATGGCACTAGTGGAACTACAGGAATACAACCAATATCCTCTTGGGAGTGTTCCCCAGATTTGTTAGTTCACATTGGTCTTTATTTTGATTTTTATCTTACCAAATCATGGATGAAAGCATACATGTACTACTTTGACATGCCTTACTGCAGGGCAAGAGATTGCAGGTTCAAACCCTTTACGCTTTGGATGAAAGTGTCTCCTAAAGGAATACATGACCTTATATTTCACTGGCATGATGTTACAGTCTTAGTCAGTGGTATCCTCCACCTAACATTCTGAGCTGAAACAGTTTCCTGTTTTCCCTCTGCCACTCCCCATTGATGTTGTCTCTCAGTGTGGCCTGTACAGTATCGCCAGAAGCAATGTGTTTTTCTCCACACCGACAAACGCTTTTTTGGTTTCCGGCGTGCCAGTGAATTGCTTGTCAGTTTTGCAGAGTAGCTCTCTTGAAATTAAGCAAGGTGTTCTCATTCAGTGCATAGAAACCCAGACGCTCCACAAGCCCCTGCTGCAGCTGTCCTTTACAAGTGAACCCTCAGAGGTAGGCTTTCCATTAAGCCTGCCTATTGAGTGATGCGAGAGGCTCTGGGTTTTCTGTGTTAAAGCATTTTGAGCAAAATTACCAAATGATTGTACCACGTTTCTTTTAAAGCTCTGAGCGCACCGCAATACAATAATTGCGGTGTCACCTTTGTACCTACTTCAATTCGATATTACATGTTCGTTGTGTAGTAGGCTTTTTCATATCCGCACTAAGCTTCATTTGGTCAAGGCCAAAAGGTTGTACTACCCTCAGAAATCGATCACTTGGTGGCGTTCATAGCGCTCAAACAATGAAGACTTTGCTAAAGAGGAACCAATTTCCATTGGTTAAATTAATAGTTACCATACCAAGTACACTATGGTCTCTACCAGCAAGAGTGCAAGCATTCTTAAAGGACCTGGGCTCACTGCCTGCTGTGTAGCTGTGCTCTACTTCTATGGCAGGTTGAGTCAAATCGGTTATTCTCCTATCAAAGCCTGACGGAACATTTACACCAGTACCTTATCATAAGGCACTAAACGGCTGTCGTCAATAAATATTGTGTCATGCTGTCACTTATAGTGAGGGATTCTCACTTATGCCTAATCATATCACTATAGCCTATTTTGGATGACATGGTTCGGGATGACTGACATTTTGTAATAAACTCAAGGTTACTCAGCTGCAAAATATTTATTGCTTAAGCTGTCTGGGATCTAGTAGGAAAGGATAATTGTCCACAAAAGACTAATATAATTTAATGAAAATGAATGACTGGCTTGATTTCTGCCAACTGCCGAAGGGTTCATGGCAACAAGATGACTAATTAGATAAAATATGAATGTGAAAAAAGCATGTGGAGTGTAAGGGCAACTTGCTACTCACTGAAACTTGAGTGTTACATGAGTGTTCTTGTTAAATTGTTACTACAAAACTTGGTTACATTATAATAGGCAGTGGGACAATTTCAGTAACATAATTAGGACAGTCTTAAATAACACACTGTCAATAGAACAACCATGTGAATGAGCCACCTGATTAGTTCTCAGGGTGATACTTGACAACACATGTAATTGAAGTGTATAATTACAGGCTCTGCCAAAATGTTATTGCATATTAAACATATGTGATTCATGTCGTTACATTGCTTATTACTCTGTACACTGTAACAAAGGCACTTGTTATGTAAAGTGTAAACTGATGCTCTTAGACAGACTTTCATGTACTAATCTATGTGGATAGCCTCCATCAGAAACAAACACTTTAGAATGAGAGAGCACAGACAAGAGAGA